>NC_134498.1:9147920-9160420 GCF_040206685.1 Ascaphus truei
CGAGGGGGAGGGGGGGACTCTCTGGAAGGATTCCACCCGTATTCCTGGGGCTCAGAGATGAAGGCGCTGCACCATTACATACATAGTTACATAGTTACATAATAGATGAGGTTGAAAAAAGACGTACGTCCATCAAGTTCAACCTATGCTAAATTCAGACAACAGATACTTAATTCTATATCTATACTTACTTATTGATCCAGAGGAAGGCAAACAAAAAACCCCATTAAGGGGAAAAATTAATTCCTTCCTGACTCCAAGAATTGGCAATCGGATTAATCCCTGGATCAACATCCTTCCCATATATACTTATTTGGTATATCCCTGTATACCTGTCCCATCTAAAAAGATGTCCAACCTTTTTTTGAACAAATCTATTGTATCTGCCATCACAGTCTCCATGGGTAATGAGTTCCACATTTTAACTGCCCTTACTGTAAAGAACCCTTTCCTTTGTTGCTGGTGAAATTTCCTTTCCTCCAACCTTAAGGGATGGCCCGAGTCCTTTGTACTGCCCGTGGGATGAATAGTTCTTTTGAAAGCTCCTTGTATTGTCCCTGAATATATTTGTATATAGTTATCATATCCCCTCTTAGACGCCTCTTTTCTAATGTAAATAAATCCAATATAGCTAGCCTCTCCTCATAAGTTAGAATGTCCATCCCCTTTATTAATTTGGTGGCTCTTCTCTGCACTCTCTCTAGTTCCATAATGTCTTTTCTTAGGATTGGTGCCCAAAATTGTACTCCATATTCAAGGTGTGGTCTTACTAATGCTTTGTAAAGGGGCATAATTATGTCTACTTCCCTTCCATCCATTGCCCGTTTGATGCAAGATAAGATCTTGTTTGCCTTTGCAGCTACTGCATGACATTGGGCACTATTGCTAAGCCTGCTGTCTACAAGCACCCCAAAATCCTTCTCCATCAAGGATTCCCCCAATATATCTCCATTTAATTTGTAAGTCGCCTTTTTATTCTTGCATCCCAAATGCATAACCTTACATTTATCTGTATTAAACCTCATTTGACATTTACCTGCCCACGTTTCCAGTCTCTCCAAGTCCTTCTGAAGCGAAATTTCATCCTGCTCTGATGAGACGGAGGCATTCACCCCAGAAACCTGATCCTGTCATCCCCCATATCATCGCGGGAGACTCAGGCCCCCCTGTTGCCAGCAGGTATGCACCACACTCAGACACGTAGCCAGACCCTAGTACAGAGGAGGGGGGCCCGATCTGCGATTGGCCCAGGGAAGGGGGGCTACATTGGGAATCGATGTTATTTTTCTTCATATTAATGGGTATCCTCAAAGCTAATGATATGCCAAAATGACGTCCATTAGCAAAACTACAATTGTTTCTTCACTTTTTCTGCTTGATCAATAGGGTGACCAGATTTCGAAAATGAAAAACCGGGACACCTTAAAAAATAATTTATTAAACAAATTACATCACGTGACACCCCCTGTTGCCATGACAACAAGACACTCTGATGCCCCTGCAGTGTTAGTGTGTATAGAGGTGGGGGCTTTGTTTGGGCCCTTCAACTCTTACAGCCAGGGCATTATTGGCCAGGAATGCCAAGTTCGGAGGGGATTACTACTTCAAAATGTATTTGATTCGTAACAACATAAAAAAACTCTAATACCAATAACTAACAACCACAGACAATGATAATCTAAACCATCAAATAAAATGTCTACGGCCCTTGTTCAAGCATGTTTGCGGTACTTACCAGATAAATCAGTGCCTGCAATCCACAACTGTATCCGCCTCTCCGAGCATCTGAAAGCAATCCAGCGTTCCTGGTGTGTGGCTGAAGAGGTGAGGGACTCCCTCCTCTCAAACGGAAAAGAAGAGCAAAAAATAGAGTTGGAACATACCTATCATACAGGGATGAGAGAGAGAGACAGAGAATGAGAGAGAGACAGAGAATGAGAGAGAGACAGAGAATGAGAGACAGAGAATGAGAGACAGAGAATGAGAGAGAGACAGAGAATGAGAGAGAGACACAGAGAGAGAGAGACAGAGAATGAGAGAGGGACATAGGGAGAGAGAGACACAGAGAGAGAGAGACAGACACAGAGAGAGAGAGAGACAAAAGTAATGTACTGTATAACCATTATACCGTACCCCCTAGTATTCGTGTAATCATTGTCCCACACCCCCTTTTACTCACGCTTTGGCAATACTGAAATGTTCTTTTGACAGAGACACACAGAGAGAAACAGAGACACACAGAGAGAGACAGAGACACAGAGAGAGAGACAGAGACACAGAGAGACACACAGAGAGAGACAGAGACACACAGAGAGAGACAGAGACACACAGAGAGAGAGAGAGAGACACAGAGAGAGAGAGAGAGACACGGGCCTATTTAGTAAGCGTCGATAAGGCTGCGTCTATAGTATTTCAGACGGAGGGAAGGCACACACGCTGCAATACACTTGCTGAAGCCTGAGCTTTTTTATGGCTTTGCAGGGTATGCAGCGGGTGCGATTGGGGGCGTGGCAATAAATATTTGGAGGCGTGGCAATAACGTTCCGGCGCGGACGTCACTTCCCTACCTCACATCCCGATCCACCGGCATTATTTCAGATGCAGCATCTGAAGCACTGTGCAGACAAGAAGAAAAATGCACACAATGCGCACCAGAGATTAAAATATAGTAAATTATTTATTAATAAAACAAGAAATAACCGAGGAGGATCCAACCCCACCTCAGTACTTTCTTCTCGTTGCTATTGCCACACTATACGTCCTGACGCCGGAAGGGAAGTTGGTACGCGACCAAGACGAGACACCGGATTTACTGTGGAACCACAACATACCACAGATTGCTGGAAGACCACACTGCGAGGGGCGCAGCCTATCAAGTTTCCCGGTCATCGTCCAAAGTCTGGAGCTGCGGAGTGACCACCGGATTACCACGGAGCCCGAGCCTGTCTCACACAATGCTTTTACCAAACGGATGTTTGTGAGTTTGCTATTTTTATCTTGTCCAGGAAATGAAATTGTTAAACCGAATTTACACATGGAGCGGGCGCTTTCTCTTCTTTTTTTTGTTTAGATATCTATCGAGGAGGTGGTTGTTTCCCTGAAGAGAGCTGCCAGGGCTCCAGAGGACGCCCGAATTGGATCCTTTTATGATTGAGTTATAACATAGCTATTAGAGCTAGGTTTCTGGACTTTTATTGTGTTTAGGCATAGTGTTTATTATTATTTTATTACAGCTACTTTTTAGTAATTGCACTGTTATTAATTCTGACCACTAATTCTCACTGCCATTATAATCTCTCTCTAGCCACAACCAAATTGCTATATCAGCTATATTATTTATTGGTTATACCAGGGGAGCACAAACTTTTGCAGCTCGCCTCCCTGCCGGTGCTCGCGCCCCCCCCCCCTTACCTTGATGCGGCGTCATGTGACCTGCAGCGGCATTTGACGAGGGTGACGTCACATGACCCCGCAGCGTAATTTAACATACTGTGCTATATCTATGCACACACAGCTGTCTCTAGGCATAAAACACATCCACACCGGGGGAAGGACCAGCACAGATAACATTCCAAGAGACACTGTTTTTAAGTATACCTTTTGCTTGCTTCATTCATTGTAACATCGCCGGAAGAAGAGATCAGTGTATCTCGAAAGCTCGCATAAATAAAAGCATTTCGTTAGCCACAGAACGGTATCATCTATTTATTTTTTGATTATTGAAGCTCGGCTAACACGGTACTGATACCTCTATATATATATATTGCGCGCGCACACACACATATAACGTTTTATCCAACTTTTTCATTTATCATTTGTAGAGAAAATGAACAATGTCGCCAGAAGTGCTATTTTTCAAAATTTAACATCTCTACTAATTAGTGTAAAATGATACTTCATATAAAGCAGGTTATGGGACCCATTATAAAATGACCTTCATGTTTCTTATCACATCCCAGTATATGGATACTTTCTATTATCACAAGCTGCTAACATGTGACAGGGCTCAGAGTCTGAGGACAGAATGTGACATACAGAACATTCTCATTCTAAATTTCAAAAAATATTGTGTTGATTTCTGACCTGACTGCCGTGGTTACAGCTCAACCACTCTGTTCTACTGTATGTCACCACTTTCTGCCACAACCAGCTGACGGTGGATCTGCAAGGAGTTCAACGCTCATTGGCATCACATCTGTTGCTTGGTTGACGTATCATTTCTCCAGCTTTTTATTGTATTGTTTTTAAATAGATTATATTTATTTAGTTGAATAGATATTTATTTAGTTTAATAGATATTTATTTAGTTTAATAGATTATATTTCTAAGTTTAATAAGTTATATTTCTTAGTTTAATAAGTTATATTTCTTAGTTTAATAAATTATATTTCTTAGTTTAATAAGTTATATTTCTTAGTTTAATAAGTTATATTTCTTAGTTTAATAAAATATATTTCTTAGTTTAATAAGTTATGTTTCTTAGTTAATAGATTATATTTGTTAGCACAGTAGATTATATTTACTAGTATTTAAGTCTCCCCCTCAGTGCCCCATTAGGACCCGTGCGCATATTTCACATCTTTTCGGAGTCGCTTATTTTTTAGACCCTCGGAGCCGAAACCTAAAGGGGTCAGCTAAGAAAGTTCGGATCAAGAGGAGCCGCACAGCTTAAAGACAGAACATTTCCAAGGGAGATGGAGACAATTTGGGTAAGATCTGATTAAAGGACATCCTTTGAGGAAGGAAAGGGTGACGGGGGAGTCTAAGAGGGTGGTGAGAGAGCAAGGTGGTGTGTCAGATTGGGGCAGAGCAAGAGAACGCAAAAATGATGGGGATTTGCTGCACACCAAAAAAAAAACAATAAGTAGTGATACTTTTACCGGTGCCCCTTAGTCTCAGGGAAGACCGGCATTTCGTCCAATGGATACAATATGATTGATGGGAAAGGGCACACGGATTTGAATAAAAAAAGATAATTTATTGTGCCACAGACTACAATGTTTCGGCTGCTGGCCTTTCTTTGCTGGATTTAGTGGGTTTAGCCACTTTACCTGAGAAAGACCAGCAGGCCGAAATGTTGTTGTCTATGGCAGTGCAAGAGAAAACAGGTTGGGGGGGGTGGGTTCTCGCAAAGTCGCCGACCCATGGGTGAGTGTCCCCGGTGGAAACTAGTCCTGGACCCGGGAAAGCTGTCTGTGGCCCATACAAGCTGAGTAACATGTAAAAAGGACACATGTATGTTCAGAATGAGTTAGCATGGTATTTTGAGAGGCACCATAGCAGGTCAATGCAAGTCAGTGCAGAGCACTGCAAGGTCAGTCAATATGAGGAAGGGTCCGATGGAGGAGTTGGAGGGTCCCAGAATATCTCTTAAAGCAGGGGTGCGCAAATCGAGGGGCACGACATTTTCTTGGGAGGAGGGGCTCGGCGCTTACAGAGGCCCCTCGCTCTTCCCCACAGCATTTAAATTAAATGCCGGAGATCGCGCGCAAGGCCTCTGTAAGTTCCCTTTCCTTGTCTCCGGCGGCTTCTGGCGACAGCAACGTGGCGTCACATGATGTGGCATTGCCATAGCAACGTGATATCACATGACGTCGTTACATCAGAACGTCGGAGACAAGGTGGGGAAGGTGGAGGGGGGAGCAGGGGGAAAAGGTTGTGCAACCCTGTCTTAAAGCATTGCCTTGCATACAGATCAGAGGCCAAGAATGCATATGGATATCCGATGTGAAGCCAGAAATAAGACAGAAAAGACCGTTTCGGGGGAAGAAGGTGAGTGATGAAATAGCCGTCACTGTGTAACTCTTCCAATTACCTGCAACTTCATGCAGAGAAATAGCAACGCTTGTTTTTAACGTGCTAAGCGCCTAATGGGGAATTCAACTGCTGAGAAGTTAAGGGAGTTACTAACCCAAACTCAGCGACGTTTCTGTGTCTCTGTGATAACTCCCCCAGGACATGCCTGAAAACCAGAGGTAACTCAATGTATTTTTGATAAATAGAAACATGACCTTCTGGGGAGGGGTATATAATGGGTACTGGGCCTGGTGAGGTGGGTATAACGGGTACTGGGCCTGGTGAGGTGGGTATAACGAGTACTGGGCCTGGGGAGGGGCATATAACAGGGTACTGGGCCTTGGGAGGGTTGTATAACTGGGTACTGGGCCTGGGGAGGTGGGTATAACGGGTATTTGCCCTGTGGAGGGCGGTATAACGTGGTATTGGGGATGGGGTATAAGTGGCACAGGAGCTCTTGCGATACAGAGTATCACTGTCCCTGGTTACAAACACTTCATGTCTCCTGCAGATCAGGACACGCATGAAGGTGGTGCCCTTTGTGCCACCAGACGACGAGGCGGGCTACGAGGCGGACGACGAGGCATATGACAAAGCGGGCGTCAAGTGGAACAATGAGGTGGGCTACAAGGCGGCCGATGACGCAGACGTGGTGTACGATGACCAAGGAGCATACGACAGGTGTGGCCGGATCTGCTGCTTCACCTTTTTTAGGCGGAGGAGAAGACCCCAGGAGCAGGTAGGAGAATACGAGAGGTGCGGACAGATCTGCTGCTTCACCTTTTTTAGGCGGAGAAGAAACCAGGAGCAGGTAGCAGAGGAGCCAGGGCGTAGATACAGGGGTATTCTAGGGGCCCTGAGAAGTTGGTTTGACCGCAGGAGAGGCAGATAAGATCAGGAAGGCTGAGGGAGGGGCAGGTACTAGAGGGAGATAGGGATATTGGGCGTGAGAGGGTGAGAGAGAACAAGGAGCAGGGCCAGAGCACGGGTTTCATGCGCCCGAGGCAAAACTTAAAATTTGTGCCCCAGTTGTATAAAAAATAATAAGATAAATAAAATAATAAAATAAACAGTGGCGTAGATATCGGGGCTGCAGGGGGTGCGACCGCACCCCAGCGCGACGCAAAATAAAAATAAAAGGGCGCCAAAATACTGGATAAAAAAAAGAATAATAATTTTAAAAAAAAGATAAATAAATAAAATAATAAGAGGAAAAAATAATAATGATTATTAATGCGCCCCTAGGACCTCTGCGCGCTAGGCGACCGCCTAATGGCCGGCCGGCCCTGCGAGGTATGCGGGAGGAAAAGGGGTGAATGGGATAGATATGCAGGGGGATGGGGGAGCAGGTGAGTTATACACAGGGGCACAAGGGCCCCATCACCCGCATCTCTATATACTGAGTGTGCCCCTGTGTATAACAACGCTGATCTGTGCTGCTCCATCTGATCTCACTGCGCAGTGATCCAGGGACCATCCGATCGCCATTTAATGGGGTCAGGAAGGAATTTTTTTCCCCCATTGCACAGCAGGGGTTATGTTTCGCCTTCCTCTGGATCATAGCAACAAACTGCCCTTTGTGCATGAATTATCAGTGAGATCTTTATACACCCTGCATTGGTCTTCACCCCTTTGCTGCCGGAGGGGCCTGCAATGCATTGCTCTGCGTGTTACTATATTGCTCTGCAATGTGCTGCAGGCCCCTCCCAGCAAAGAGATTCATTATTTCAATAAAATACTCTCTTTAATCAAACCTATGTGTAGTGTCTTTTCTATCCATTGTATCTATTGCTAACAGCTCAGTGATTCTTCCCCAGGACGCTGCACTAGTGTCACGCTGCCAAGCCCGGGTGTGAGGGAGATTTATAGGGTCACATATACACTTCTGCCAAAACACGAGTGCAAACAGGAAGCCCCTCTGATCTCATATCTTTTATTACACAAAACGGTATCTAAAAAGGTAAAAATAACATACATGGGATTCTGCTACAAATATCTCTCTAATTACAAACCAATTAGCAAATCATTCAGATTAGTCGAGCGAAAAGAAAGGGTTAAGTATCTCATGTACAGTATATGCAGTGTAGGCTGTTCTGCAGCATTACATGCAGGGGACAACGTTTAAGGGATATAAGTAATGCTGATCTCAGAGCTGACCGGCTGACCTGCTCTACCGGCTGACCAGCTGACCTGCTCTTCTGGCTGACCTGCTGACCTGCTCTACTGGCTGACCGGCTGACCTGCTCTACCGGCTGACCGGCTTCTCTTCTTTCAGCTAAATGACCTGAATTGTGGCCCCTGTATCTCCCAATTAAACGTTTTATTGGCATATTCTTGTTTGACTCGTTCTATACAGACATTTTCTATATATTCATTGTGGGATTTGATAACATCTGTAAGATCTCTCAGAATATCACATTCTGTACGTTTGTGTTGAAGATTTTTCCATTCTCAATTTACTTAATATTAGTTTTTGGCATCAATTATTTATATCGAGTCCAAAATACCTTTATACAGAATGCTGTTCCCTTTAGCCCACAAATGCTGCTTCATTAAAGCCCATGGGTGGCACTTTATGCATTCTCAAACTTTTAGGCAACATCCCTAATTTCCAAAAGTGGGATTAAATCTGTACATATTTAAATGGTTAATTTTCTTACTCAGACTCCTAAATCCCTCCCCAAATATATCCGTTTCACATAAAAGTGTGTGCGCTTCTCCTTCCGCCTAACTGGCACGTCGTCCTTACGGGCGCCACTCCTTGCAACTCCACGCTGCCCTCCAGTGGCAAAAGAAATAAGATACATTTACTATACTCGTCTGGCAGCTGCTCCCGTATAAGGTGGGTAACTCTGTATTAGGGGTCTTGGTAGACTATATTTTATACTTATGTCGGATAGATGAGGAATTAATATTCCTAACGGGTTATTGTGAGAGGCCTTAGATCTTATCCTATATGCACGCAGCCCTCGCCTCTCTGACCTTGATCACATACTTCAATCTGATTTTTGAGACTTGAAACTGGATTTCCCAAAACAAACTGATTTTAAACACTGACAAGACTGTAACAATGGTATTTGGGACCAGAGCTAAATTGCTAAAGCTACCAATGACAGAGCTTCAGATAAAAACCAGCTCTAAAACCATCCTAGCCCCTGTTACTTGTTTGAAATATCTGATCATTCAACTCCCATTTAACATTTGGGTTGCACATTGATAACCTGACATCCAAATCCTATGCCAAACTAGGTGTACTTTAAAGGAACAAATCCTCCCTAAGGCCCTCATGCAGTAAGCAGCGATAAGCCACTTATCACCAGCTTATCGCCAAAAAAGCCACACTGATACACACACACACACACAGATACAGACACACTGATACACACACACACACACCGCGCCCTGATGGCAGGGGTGGAGGCGTGGGGCTCCTGCTCTCCTCTGTCTGCCGTTACCGAACCCTTCCTATTCCCCCCTCTCTTGCTTTTCCCTCCTTTGAGGCTCACACTGTCCAGATCTTCTCTCCTCTTCCTGTTCATGTGGCGGTCATCTATCGCCCACCTACCTCTACTCATCCCCCTTCTGCCTTTCTCTCTCACTTTGAATCCTGGCTCTCTTTCTTTCTCTCCTCAGACTCCCCTGTTCTTCTCCTTGGGGACTTCAATTGCCACATTGATGACCCCTCTTTCTCTTGGGCTTCCCGCTTTCTTTCTCTTACCTCTTCTTTTGGCCTTCAACAGTGGACTGCAGCCAGCACCCACAAGGATGGCCACTACTTAGACCTGGTTTTCACTAAAAACTTCTCTCTCTTTGATTTCTCCATTTCCCCTTTTCCTCTCTCTGACCATCATCTCATCTCATTCTCTTTATCTCGCTTCTCCCCTTCTCCACCTCCATCTACCCCCCGGTTCTGCAGAAACCTGCGCTCTATTCACTTACCTGACTTTGAGTCCACTTTACACTCCTCCCTCTCCTCTCTCAGCTCTGCTACAGACCCTGACAACCTGGTCAGAAAGTACAACTCTGTCTTGTCCTCATCTCTTGATCTACATGCCCCGCTTTCTCTCTGCCGCCCTCGCCCTTCTAACCCTAGACCCTGGCTAAATTCCCACACGTGCATGCTGCGTTCCTCCACTCGTTCCTCTGAACGCCTCTGGAGGAAGTCTCACACTCTCGCAGACTTCCTTCACTACAAATTTATGCTATCCTGTTTCAACTCTGCCCTCTCACAAGCTAAACAAGCCTACTTTTCTGCACTAATCAACATGCACAAGTCTAACCCACGCCGACTGTTCTCTGTCTTTGATACTCTACTCAAACCACCCTCAGCTGCCTCTCCTTCCTCCATCTCCGCTCAGGACTTTGCAGACTATTTTAAGGAAAAGGTGGAATCCATACGGCAGAACATCCCCTCTGTTTCTTCCCCCCATCCTACACCTCTTCCTAACTCTCCTCCTGCCTTCCTTGAGTCTTTTTCCACTGTCTCAGAGGAGGATGTGTCGCTGTTGATCTCCTCTTCTCCCTCTATCACTTGCCCTCTTGACCCCATTCCCTCCCATCTCCTAAAACCTCTAGCTCCTACTATAATCCCTACGCTTACACACATTTTTAACTCCTCCCTCTGCTCTGGAACCTTTCCATCTTCCTTCAGACATGCAACAGTCATACCATTACTCAAAAACAGCAAGCTTGACCCTACCTGTCTTTCTAACTATCGACCTGTCTCCCTCCTGCCTTTTGCCTCTAAACTACTTGAACGTCTTGTATTCTCTCGCTTGCTCCATTTTCTCAACACTTATTCTCTCCTAGACCCTCTACAATCTGGCTTCCGCACTGCTCACTCCACGGAAACAACCCTCACTAAAATAACTGACGAGCTCCATGCTGCCAAAGACAGAGGTCATTACACTCTGCTCATATTACTCGACCTCTCTGCAGCATTTGACACCGTGGACCACCCTCTTCTCCTCCACATTCTCCATACTCTAGGTATTCGGAACAAAGCTCTATCCTGGATCTCATCCTACCTCTCCCATCGTACTTTTAGTGTCTCTTCTGCTAACACCTCCTCCTCCTCTATTGATCTCTCTGTGGGGTTACCCCAGGGCTCTGTCCTGGGACCTCTTCTCTTTTCTCTGTACACACTCTCTCTAGGTGACCTAATAATATCTTTTGGGTTTAATTATCACCTCTATGCCGACGACACACAAATATACTTTTCAACACCTGACCTTACACCTGCTGTACAAACCAAAGTTTCTGAATGTCTCTCTGCTATATCATCCTGGATGGCCCTCCGACGCCTTAAACTCAACATGGCTAAAACAGAGCTCCTCATACTTCCTCCCAAACCTGGCCCTACTACCTCCTTCCACATTACTGTTGGAACTACAATCATTCACCCAGTAGCCCAAGCACGCTGCCTCTGGGTCACGTTCGACTCCTCTCTCACATTCGCCCCTCACATTCAAAACATTTCTAAAACTTGTCGCTTTTTCCTCCGCAATATAACTAAGATACGCCCTTTCCTCTGTTGTTCGACTGCTAAAACTCTGACTCAGGCCCCCATTCTCTCCCGTCTTGATTACTGTAACCTCCTGCTGTCCGGCCTTCCTGCCTCTCACCTGTCTCCCCTACAATCTATCCTAAATGCTGCTGCCAGAATCACTCTACTCTTTCCTAGATCTGTCTCAGCATCTCCCCTCATGAAATCCCTCTCCTGGCTTCCGATCAAATCACGCATCTCACACTCCATTCTTCTCCTCACTTTTAAAGCTTTACATTCTTCTGCCCCTCCTTACATCTCATCCCTAATTTCTCGGTATGCACCATTCAGACTCTTGCGTTCTTCTCAAGGATGTCTTCTTTCTACCCCCTTTGTATCTAAAGCCCTCTCCCGCCTTAAACCTTTTTCACTGACTGCCCCACATCTCTGGAATGCCCTTCCCCTCAGTACCCGACTAGCACCCTCTCTATCCACCTTTAAGACCCACCTTAAGACACACTTGCTTAAAGAAGCATATGAATAGCACTGTGGATATTCTAAACACGATACATAATGCTTGACCCCCTGCAGACGCACTTACCAGAACTCCCTCCTACTGTCTCTGTACGTTCTCCCTACCTACCAATTAGACTGTAAGCTCCTCGGGGCAGGGACTACTCTTCCGAAATGTTACTTTTATGTCTAAAGCACTTATTCCCATGATATGTTATTTATATTATCTGTTATTTATTTGATTACCACATGTATTACTACTGTGAAGCGCTATGTACACTAATGGCGCTATATAAATAAAGACATACAATACAATACAATACACACACACACAGATACAGACACACTGATACACACACACAAACACCCACCCACCCACCCACTAATACACACACACACACACACACACACACACACACACACACACACACACACACACACACACACACACACACACACACACATTGATTCACACCCACACACACACACACACACACACACAGACACCCACTGATTCACACACACACAGACCCACTGATAAACACACACACACACACACACACACACACACTGATACACACACACACACACACACACTGAAACACACACACACACACACTGAAACACACACACACACTGAAACACACACACACACTGAAACACACACACACACACACTGAAACACACACACACACACACACACACA
>NC_134498.1:9162920-9182920 GCF_040206685.1 Ascaphus truei
TACTTATTTGGTATATCCCTTGTGACAAACGGCTTACTCCGGGGCTCCGTCGTTTGTCCGGGACTGTTTAGAACACGGTCTTTTAGGGTAGGTTAAATGATGAGGCGTCACGTACTGTTCCTTTAAACAGGCTATGCCTGGTTTATTCAGTCCCAGGCACTGAGACTGCCACAGTGCATACAACAGAAAACAGATCAAAACAAAAGCTGCTCACCTGAGCGATAACTTAACTTAGATATCCCTGACTCAGGGTTGGAAGTGGCTTTTCCACTTCCAACATCAAAACACGGTACTTTTGCAGTCTTACACAAATGAACAGAAAGATTGAACCTGTTTGGGGAAGAGGCTTCTCCCCTCTGTAGTTCAGCAGCCTTCCAGCCTCCTGGCTCTTGTGGGGAGACCAGAGCAAACAGGAAATCAGTCTTTCATACCTGATTCCTAATTAGCATGACAGGTGACAGAAATCAGGCAGCAGACAAACTCTGGTCTGGATCTCTCATCCCTCAGTTCCAGCGCTTGCCAAACTGTGGGATGGAGTGTATGTATTATAAGGCTGCACTCCCAGGCCAAACAGGATAGAAACTGTCTAGTATCCTGGGAGCCCTATATACGGAATTTATTACCATCCCCTGGTTTCTGTCACATATCCTCCCCCCCAGCTCAGACCTCGAGGGATGAGCGACCATGGATATTAGGGAGTGCATCCTTGACAACCCGTCAGCATTGCCATGTTTGTGCCCTGACCTGTGTTCCACAGAAAATTTAAAGGGTTGTAGGCTTAGGAACCACCTGGTCACTCTAGCATTCTTTTCCCTGTTTTGACACATCCAGGTAAGGGGTGCATGATCTGTGACCAACTGGAATTTTCTCCCCAACAGGTAGTATTTGAGCGTCTCTACAGCCCACTTTATTGTGAGACACTCTTTCTCTACTATGGAGTAATTTTTCTCCTGGGGATTTAGTTTCCTACTTAAATAAAGGATGGGGTGCTCCTCACCTTGAGACTCCTGGGAGAGTACCGCCCCCAGCCCTACCTCAGATGCGTCGGTTTGGACTACGAACTCTTTGGAGAAGTCAGGTGTGACCAACACTGGTTGGGCACAGAGAGCTTCTTTCAGGCTTCTAAAGGCCTGTTCGGTTTCGGGGGACCACTTTACCATTAGCGGTCCTCTTGCTTTTGTGAGGTCAGTTAGTGGGGTTGCCTTAGTTGCAAAATTGGGAATAAACCTTCTATAGTACCCAATTAACCCCAAAAAGGTCCTTACTTGTTTTTTTGTAACTGGCCTTGGCCAATTTTGTATCGCCTCCACTTTGAGTGTTTGGGGTTTGAGTAAACCTCTGCCAATAGAATATCCCAGATACTTGGCCTCCTCCAGACCAATAGTGCATTTAGCGGGGTTAGCAGTTAGTCCAGCAGACCGGACTGCGTCAAGCACAGCTTGGACCTTTGGAAGGTGGGATTGCCAATCTTCACTATGGATTACCACATCATCCAGGTAGGCGGCAGCATACCGAGCATGTGGTTTTAAAATTTTATCCATCATTCTTTGGAATGTGGCGGGAGCTCCATGTAAGCCAAAAGGCAACACCTTATACTGAAAGAGGCCGTCTGGGGTTGAGAAGGCTGTCTTTTCTTTTGCCCTTTCTGTGAGGGGAACCTGCCAGTACCCTTTTGTTAGGTCTAGGGTTGTGAGATATCGGGCTTTGCCCAGTCTCTCTACAAGTTCATCTACCCTGGGCATAGGATAAGTATCAAATTTTGACACCGCGTTTAGTTTCCGGTAGTCATTACAAAACCTTGTTGTACCATCTGGCTTTGGGACTAAGACTATAGGGCTGTTCCACCCACTTTGGGATTCCTCAATTACACCTAGTTTTAGCATTTTTTTAACCTCTAAACTTATAGCCTTTCTTTTGGCCTCTGGGATTCGGTACGGTTTAAGGTTAACTCGGACCCCCGGTTCAGAGACTAGGTCATGTTCAATTACGCTAGTTCTACCTGGCCGTATAGAGAAGATTTCTTTGTTTCTTTTCACTAAATTCTGAACCTCTCGTTTCTGATGAACAGACAGGGTTTCAGCTATGCTAACCTCTGGGTCAGTTTCTTGATTCTCTGACGGACCTGGGGGTACTAGGGTTAACAAGACTTCTCTATCTTTCCAGGGCTTGAGTAGGTTTATATGGTAAATTTGCTCAGGTTTCCTCCTACCTGGCTGTCTTACCTTATAATTTACTTCTCCCACTCTTTCCAAGACCTCATATGGCCCATGCCATTTAGCAAGGAATTTACTCTCCACGGTGGGAACCAGAACTAGTACCCTATCACCTGGAGAAAAAATTCTGACCCTAGCACCCTTATTATATGTATTCCTCTGTGCTTCTTGAGCTTTCTCCATGTGTTCCCTCACTATGGGTAGGACTGCAGCAATGCGGTCCTGCATCTGGGCAACATGCTCTATTACACTTCTGTAAGGGGTAACCTCGTGTTCCCAAGTCTCTTTGGCTATATCCAGTAAGCCCCTTGGGTGTCGGCCATACAATAGTTCAAACGGGGAGAAGCCTGTGGATGATTGGGGAACTTCCCTAATGGCAAATAACAGGTACGGTAACAAACAATCCCAGTTTTTCCCATCTTTATCAACCGCCCGCCGTAACATGCTCTTTAAGGTTTTATTGAACCTTTCCACTAAACCATCTGTTTGTGGATGATAGACTGAGGTTCTGAGATGCTTGATTTTTAGGAGTTTACATAGCTCTTTCGTTACTTGGGACATAAATGGTGTTCCCTGGTCAGATAGAATCTCTTTAGGAATCCCGACCCGGGAAAACAGAACTACTAACTCTTTTGCTATGTTTTTAGCTGAGGTGCTACGTAGGGGAACTGCCTCCGGATATCGGGTGGCATAATCTAATATTACCAATATATGCTGATGTCCCCTAGCAGACTTTATTAGGGGTCCTACTAGATCCATAGCAATCCGGTCAAATGGTACCTCTATTATGGGAAGGGGTACCAATGGGCTGCGGTACGCCTTGAACGGGGCGGTGATCTGACATTCTGGGCATGAGGAACAATAATTCGTAATTTCTGCCAGAACCCCAGGCCAATAGAAGCTTCGGAGAACCTTTTCTTTTGTCTTTTCCACCCCTAGGTGTCCCCCCAATGGATGACTATGTGCGAGGTGTAATACTACGTTACGGAATGTCCGTGGTACCAACAATTGATTAGTTGCAACTGATTTCCTTTTATCAACCCGATATACTAGGTCGTTCTCTACCTCGAAGTAGGGGTAAGCAAGTGACCTATCTGGTTGGCCAGGAGTACTATTCTGGTCCCGTATATTTCCCCTTGCTACCGCTAATGTGGGGTCCTCCCACTGGGCCTTCTTAAAACTCCCAGGACTGACCTCTAGGTCAGCGAGGGTCTTATCCGGTTCTGGGGTGGTAAGTGTCTGCTCAACATCTTGATTTGGGGTATTCCCTACCAAAGTAGTGATGGGGAAGGGAATTTTACAGCACTCCTCCTTTTCCCCCTTCTTATTTGGGCCCTCGTCAACCTCCATTTCTGAAAAAGGGAAAGGATTTGTTTCTTCTAATACTTCGTTATGGTCCGCTATTGAACTCTGGGCGCTATTCTGAGCGGGGGACCACATTTTTAGAAAATGGGGAAAGTCGGTCCCTATTAACACATCATGTGCCAGTTTGGGTACAATACCCACCTTGAAATCTAAAGAACCAAACTCTGTTTCAAAAAAAACATCAACAGTGGAATATTCATGATTATCCCCATGTATACAACAAATTGCCACTCTTTGTGAACTGTTTCCCTGTTTCTTCTTAATGGGCAAGAGGTATTCGGACACTAGTGTGACCATGCTCCCAGAGTCAAGAAGTGCCCGAACCCTCTTACCATTAACCTTTACAAATGCCCACAGATGGTTATTCAAGGGGTCCTCTGGGCTAGGGCCCATACATTGGGACAACAGCGAATAAGGTTCCACGCTGTTGCATTGCATGGGCTCATAATTTAGTGGGCAGATTTTTGCTGTGTGGCCCCTCTCATGACAATTTACACATTTAGGTACATAGTCTGTGTCCCACTTAGAGCCTTTTCCCGGCTCCCCATGTTGGCTATTGCCCTTAGTGTGCGAACCACTGTTGCTGGTGCTGCGTGAAGGTGGTCGCCGCTCTTCAGCGCCCCTTAACCCCGGTACCCTTTTACCGTCTCTGGAAGAGTCCTGGAACCTCGGGTAGTGGGGTTGCTCCACGACTGTGGGTTGCGGGTGCTCTTCTGCTGCATTGTACCTTTCTACGAGGGCCACAAGCTCATCCGCATTGTGGGGGTCACTCCGACTGACCCAACGGCGTAAGGCAGAGGGAAGTTTCCTCAAGAACTGGTCCATGACCAACCGTTCCACGATGTGGCTGGCTGAGTTGATCTCGGGTTGTAGCCACTTCCGGGCGAGGTGGATTAGGTCATACATCTGGCTTCGGGTGGCTTTATCCATCGTGAAGGACCATGCGTGAAACCTTTGGGCGCGAACAGCCGTGGTTACGCCGAGGCGGGCGAGGATCTCGAACTTCAATTTTGCATAGACGTTAGCTTCGGCTGGCTCTAGATCAAAGTAAGCCTTCTGGGGTTCGCCGCTTAGGAAGGGTGCGATTAGACCAGCCCACTCAGCTTCTGGCCATCCCTCTCTCTGTGCCGTGCGTTCAAACGTGAGAAGATAGGCTTCCACATCATCCGAGGGTCCCATCTTCTGAAGGTAGTGGCTTGCCCTGGTCATTTTCGGAACTGGGGCTGCTGGAAGGTTACTGATAGTCCCCCTCAGGATCTCGAGTTCCTGCTGAAAGCCCTGAGCGAACCGCTGTTGCTCCTCTCTCAGCAAGCGGTTTGTCTCTTGCTGGTTTGCATTCGCGTTTTGCAGTGCTTCATTCGTCTGTTGCTGGTTTGCATTCGCCTGTTGCTGGTTGGCATTCGCCTGTTGCTGGTTGGCATTAATCTCTTGCTGGGCTATTAGCAGCTGTTGCTGGGCTGCATTCGTCCGCTGCTGGTTTGCATTAGTTTCTTGCTGGGCTATTAACAGCTGTTGCTGGGTTTCATTTGCGTCTTTCTGGGCAGCGACATTGCGTACCAGCGCACCCACCACGTCTTCCATCTTGTTTGCAGAGGATGAAAAAAACTTTTTTTTTTTTTTTTTTTTTTTTCAAAGTTCTTCAACCCGCAGACCCCCTAGTGTTCTGCCCGCATTCTCCACCATATGTGACAAACGGCTTACTCCGGGGCTCCGTCGTTTGTCCGGGACTGTTTAGAACACGGTCTTTTAGGGTAGGTTAAATGATGAGGCGTCACGTACTGTTCCTTTAAACAGGCTATGCCTGGTTTATTCAGTCCCAGGCACTGAGACTGCCACAGTGCATACAACAGAAAACAGATCAAAACAAAAGCTGCTCACCTGAGCGATAACTTAACTTAGATATCCCTGACTCAGGGTTGGAAGTGGCTTTTCCACTTCCAACATCAAAACACGGTACTTTTGCAGTCTTACACAAATGAACAGAAAGATTGAACCTGTTTGGGGAAGAGGCTTCTCCCCTCTGTAGTTCAGCAGCCTTCCAGCCTCCTGGCTCTTGTGGGGAGACCAGAGCAAACAGGAAATCAGTCTTTCATACCTGATTCCTAATTAGCATGACAGGTGACAGAAATCAGGCAGCAGACAAACTCTGGTCTGGATCTCTCATCCCTCAGTTCCAGCGCTTGCCAAACTGTGGGATGGAGTGTATGTATTATAAGGCTGCACTCCCAGGCCAAACAGGATAGAAACTGTCTAGTATCCTGGGAGCCCTATATACGGAATTTATTACCATCCCCTGGTTTCTGTCACACCCTGTATACCTGTCCCATCTAAAAAGATGTCCAATCTTTTTTTGAACAAATCTATTGTATCTGCCATCACAGTCTCCATGGGTAATGAGTTCCACATTTTAACTGCCCTTAACAAACTGCCCTTTGTGCATGAATTATCAGTGAGATCTTTATACACCCTGCATTGGTCTTCACCCCTTTGCTGCCGGAGGGGCCTGCAATGCATTGCTCTGTGTGTTACTATATCGCTCTGCAATGTGCTGCAGGCCCCTCCCAGCAAAGAGATTCATTATTTCAATAAAATACTCTCTTTAATCAAACCTATGTGTAGTGTCTTTTCTATCCGTTGTATCTATTGCTAACAGCTCAGTGATTCTTCCCCAGGACGCTGCACTAGTGTCACGCTGCCAAGCCCGGGTGTGAGGGAGATTTATAGGGTCACATATACACCTGCCAAAACACGAGTGCAAACAGGAAGCCCCTCTGATCTCATATCTTTTATTACACAAAAGGGTATCTAAAAAGGTAAAAATAACATACATGGGATTCTGCTACAAATATCTCTCTAATTACAAACCAATTAGCAAATCATTCAGATTAGTCGAGCGAAAAGAAAGGGTTAAGTATCTCATGTACAGTATATGCAGTGTAGGCTGTTCTGCAGCATTACATGCAGGGGACAACGTTTAGGGGATATAAGTAATGCTGATCTCAGAGCTGACCGGCTGACCTGCTCTACCGGCTGACCGGCTGACCTGCTCTTCTGGTTGACCTGCTGACCTGCTCTACTGGCTGACCGGCTGACCTGCTTCTCTTCTTTCAGCTAAATGACCTGAATTGTGGCCCCTGTATCTCCCAATTAAACGTTTTATTGGCATATTCTTGTTTGACTCGTTCTATACAGACATTTTCTATATATTCATTGTGGGATTTGATAACATCTGTAAGATCTCTCAGAATATCACATTCTGTACGTTTGTGTTGAAGATTTTTCCATTCTCAATTTACTTAATATTAGTTTTTGGCATCAATTATTTATATCGAGTCCAAAATACCTTTATACAGAATGCTGTTCCATTTAGCCCACAAATGCTGCTTCATTAAAGCCCATGGGTGGCACTTTATGCATTCTCAAACTTTTAGGCAACATCCCTAATTTCCAAAAGTGGGATTAAATCTGTACATATTTAAATGGTTAATTTTCTTACTCAGACTCCTAAATCCCTCCCCAAATATATCCGTTTCACATAAAAGTGTGTGCGCTTCTCCTTCCGCCTAACTGGCACGTCGTCCTTACGGGCGCCACTCCTTGCAACTCCACGCTGCCCTCCAGTGGCAAAAGAAATAAGATACATTTACTATACTCGTCTGGCAGCTGCTCCCGTATAAGGTGGGTAACTCTGTATTAGGGGTCTTGGTAGACTATATTTTATACTTATGTCGGATAGATGAGGAATTAATATTCCTAACGGGTTATTGTGAGAGGCCTTAGATCTTATCCTATATGCACGCAGCCCTCGCCTCTCTGACCTTGAACACATACTTCAATCTGATTTTTGAGACTTGAAACTGGATTTCCCAAAACAAACTGATTTTAAACACTGACAAGACTGTAACAATGGTATTTGGGACCAGAGCTAAATTGCTAAAGCTACCAATGACAGAGCTTCAGATAAAAACCAGCTCTAAAACCATCCTAGCCCCTGGTACTTGTTTGAAATATCTGATCATTCAACTCCCATTTAACATTTGGGTTGCACATTGATACCCTGACATCCAAATCCTATGCCAAACTAGGTGTACTTTAAAGGAACAAATCCTCCCTAAGGCCCTCATGCAGTAAGCAGCGATAAGCCACTTATCACCAGCTTATCGCCAAAAAAGCCACACTGATACACACACACACACACACAGATACAGACACACTGATACACACACACACACACCGCGCCCTGATGGCAGGGGTGGAGGCGTGGGGCTCCTGCTCTCCTCTGTCTGCCGTTACCGAACCCTTCCTATTCCCCCCTCTCTTGCTTTTCCCTCCTTTGAGGCTCACACTGTCCAGATCTTCTCTCCTCTCCCTGTTCATGTGGCGGTCATCTATCGCCCACCTACCTCTACTCATCCCCCTTCTGCCTTTCTCTCTCACTTTGAATCCTGGCTCTCTTTCTTTCTCTCCTCAGACTCCCCTGTTCTTCTCCTTGGGGACTTCAATTGCCACATTGATGACCCCTCTCTCTCTTGGGCTTCCCGCTTTCTTTCTCTTACCTCTTCTTTTGGCCTTCAACAGTGGACTGCAGCCAGCACCCACAAGGATGGCCACTACTTAGACCTGGTTTTCACTAAAAACTTCTCTCTCTCTGATTTCTCCATTTCCCCTTTTCCTCTCTCTGACCATCATCTCATCTCATTCTCTTTATCTCGCTTCTCCCCTTCTCCACCTCCATCTACCCCCCGGTTCTGCAGAAACCTGCGCTCTATTCATTTACCTGACTTTGAGTCCACTTTACACTCCTCCCTCTCCTCTCTCAGCTCTGCTACAGACCCTGACAACCTGGTCAGAAAGTACAACTCTGTCTTGTCCTCATCTCTTGATCTACATGCCCCGCTTTCTCTCTGCCGCCCTCGCCCTTCTAACCCTAGACCCTGGCTAAATTCCCACACGCGCATGCTGCGTTCCTCCACTCGTTCCTCTGAACGCCTCTGGAGGAAGTCTCACACTCTCGCAGACTTCCTTCACTACAAATTTATGCTATCCTGTTTCAACTCTGCCCTCTCGCAAGCTAAACAAGCCTACTTTTCTGCACTAATCAACATGCACAAGTCTAACCCACGCCGACTGTTCTCTGTCTTTGATACTCTACTCAAACCACCCTCAGCTGCCTCTCCTTCCTCCATCTCCGCTCAGGACTTTGCAGACTATTTTAAGGAAAAGGTGGAATCCATACAGCAGAACATCCCCTCTGTTTCTTCCCCCCATCCTACACCTCTTCCTAACTCTCCTCCTGCCTTCCTTGAGTCTTTTTCCACTGTCTCAGAGGAGGATGTGTCGCTGTTGATCTCCTCTTCTCCCTCTATCACTTGCCCTCTTGACCCCAGTCCCTCCCATCTCCTAAAACCTCTAGCTCCTACTATAATCCCTACGCTTACACACATTTTTAACTCCTCCCTCTGCTCTGGAACCTTTCCATCCTCCTTCAAACATGCAACAGTCATACCATTACTCTAAAACAGCAAGCTTGACCCTACCTGTCTTTCTAACTATCGACCTGTCTCCCTCCTGCCTTTTGCCTCTAAACTACTTGAACGTCTTGTATTCTCTCGCTTGCTCCATTTTCTCAACACTTATTCTCTCCTAGACCCTCTACAATCTGGCTTCCACACTGCTCACTCCACGGAAACAGCCCTCACTAAAATAACTGACGACCTCCATGCTGCCAAAGACAGAGGTCATTACACTCTGCTCATATTACTCGACCTCTCTGCAGCATTTGACACCGTGGACCACCCTCTTCTCCTCCACATTCTCCATACTCTAGGTATTCGGAACAAAGCTCTATCCTGGATCTCATCCTACCTCTCCCATCGTACTTTTAGTGTCTCTTCTGCTAACACCTCCTCCTCCTCTATTGATCTCTCTGTGGGGGTACCCCAGGGCTCTGTCCTGGGACCTCTTCTCTTTTCTCTGTACACACTCTCTCTAGGTGACCTAATAACATCTTTTGGGTTTAATTATCACCTCTATGCCGACGACACACAAATATACTTTTCAACACCTGACCTTACACCTGCTGTACAAACCAAAGTTTCTGAATGTCTCTCTGCTATATCATCCTGGATGGCCCTCCGACGCCTTAAACTCAACATGGCTAAAACAGAGCTCCTCATACTTCCTCCCAAACCTGGCCCTACTACCTCCTTCCACATTACTGTTGGAACTACAATCATTCACCCAGTAGCCCAAGCACGCTGCCTCTGGGTCACGTTCGACTCCTCTCTCACATTCGCCCCTCACATTCAAAACATTTCTAAAACTTGTCGCTTTTTCCTCCGCAATATAACTAAGATACGCCCTTTCCTCTGTTGTTCGACTGCTAAAACTCTGACTCAGGCCCTCATTCTCTCCCGTCTTGATTACTGTAACCTCCTCCTGTCCGGCCTTCCTGCCTCTCACCTGTCTCCCCTACAATCTATCCTAAATGCTGCTGCCAGAATCACTCTACTCTTTCCTAGATCTGTCTCAGCATCTCCCCTCATGAAATCCCTCTCCTGGCTTCCGATCAAATCCCGCATCTCACACTCCATTCTTCTCCTCACTTTTAAAGCTTTACATTCTTCTGCCCCTCCTTACATCTCATCCCTAATTTCTCGGTATGCACCATCCAGACTCTTGCGTTCTTCTCAAGGATGTCTTCTTTCTACCCCCTTTGTATCTAAAGCCCTCTCCCGCCTTAAACCTTTTTCACTGACTGCCCCACATCTCTGGAATGCCCTTCCCCTCAGTACCCGACTAGCACCCTCTCTATCCACCTTTAAGACCCACCTTAAGACACACTTGCTTAAAGAAGCATATGAATAGCACTGTGGATATTCTAAACACGATACATAATGCTTGACCCCCTGCAGACGCACTTACCAGAACTCCCTCCTACTGTCTCTGTACGTTCTCCCTACCTACCAATTAGACTGTAAGCTCCTCGGGGCAGGGACTCCTCTTCCGAAATGTTACTTTTATGTCTAAAGCACTTATTCCCATGATATGTTATTTATATTATCTGTTATTTATTTGATTACCACATGTATTACTACTGTGAAGCGCTATGTACACTAATGGCGCTATATAAATAAAGACATACAATACAATACAATACACACACACACAGATACAGACACACTGATACACACACACACACACCCACCCACCCACTAATACACACACACACACACACACTGATACACACACACACTGATTCACACACACACAGACCCACTGATACACACACACACACACACACTGATACACACACACACACACACACACTGAAACACACACACACACACACTGAAACACACATACACACTGAAACACACACACACACACTGAAACACACACACACACACTGATACACACACACACACACACACTGATACACACACACTGACACACACACACACACACACACACACACACACACACACACACACACACACACACACACACACACACACACACACACACACACACACAGATACACACACACACAGATACACACACACACAAACACACAGAGATACACACACACACACACACACACACACACACACACACACACACACACACACACACAGATACACACACACACACACACACACACACACACACACACACACACACACACACACACACACACACACACACACACACACATACACACACACACACACACACACACACACACACAGATACACATACACACACACACACACACACACACTGATACACATACACACACACACACACACACACACACACACACTGATACACATACACACACACACACACACACACACACACACACACACACACACACACAGATACACACACACACACACACACACACACACCCACACACACCCACTGATTCACACACACACACACACACACACACACACACACACACACACACACACACACACACACACACACACACACACACACACACACACACACACACACACACACACACACACACACACACACACACACACACACACTGATACACACACACACACACTGAAACACACACACACACACACACACACACTGATACACACACACACACTGATACACACACACTGATACACACACACACAATGATACACACAGAGATACACCCCGCCTCCCCCTGCACCGCCTGCGACCGCGCAGCAACCACTTCCCGCCCCCGAGCCCATCTCCCACACCAAGGGGACGGGGGGAAGTGAGCGCCGGGGGGCAAAGCTGTGAGCGACGGGGGACAAAGCTGTGAGCGCCGGGGGGGCAAAGGTGGGAGTGCCGATGGGGCAAAGGTGGGAGCGCCGGGGGGCAAAGGTGGGAGCGCCGGGGGGCAAAGGTGGGAGTGCCGATGGGGCAATGGTGGGAGCGCCGGGGGGGCAATGGTGGGAGGCCAGGGGGGCAAAGGTACAAGGTGGTACAAAGGTAGGCACACCCCCGCTACCACCTCCTATTACCCCCCCTGGCTGGGACCCGGGACAGAAAGGGGACACTCATCGCGAACAGAGGAGCCGGGAGCGGGAAGACACGTGTGCTTTGCACAAAGCAGAAGTCCCGCCCCCGGCTTCCTCTGACCTGCCTGCAACCAATCCCCTGCGGGCCGGCCGGCATTCTAAGTCCCGCCCCCGGCATCATCATTCATCCAATCCCATGCGGGCCGGCCGGCATTCTAAGTCCCGGCCACGGCATTCTCCTTCATTCAGTCTCCCCGGCAGCATTCACACACACACATAGAAAATACTTACCGGCTGCCGCATTCTCCTCACCGCCGCTGCCCCGCAATACCGGGACCAGGGACAAAAACTGGGACATAACCGGGACGGAGCTAAAATCAGTACAGGGCAGAAAAAAACGGGACTGTCCCGGCAAAACCAGGACGAATGGTCACCCTACTTACAGACTATTCACTTGAGTGGACCATAAAGTGTCTTATAGTTGGAACTCTAAGGTGTCTTAAGATGCATTAAGATATATTATGTATGTAAATCTTTATTTATATAGCGCTTTATAAGAGAGGCAATACAGTACAGAGAATTATAGTACAATAAGTGCAACAAACAAAATCAGACAATAGGAAAGGAAATCCCTGGCCTGGAGAGCTTACAGTCTTAATGCTAGATCCGTGGAACTCTGTTGTGTTTACGCTAATAACGGGACATTCCTGAAATTGGTACCTGACCCTGTGTGGTAGGCAGAGACACAGGGGCAGTGCCTGCCAATATCATAAAGAGCAGTGCACTTCCTATTTAGTAGAAGTGTGTGTCAGAGTTAAGAGTTCAGTCCAGAGTTAGAGTCTGCTGAGTCTGTCACCTGGCTGGCCCAGGGTGACAGAGAGAGCCTATATCAATTGGCCGTTGGAGAAGGGGAGCCATCAGCCTCTGAGTAGAGCTGATGCAACCTTACTTAGGGAGGTGGACCAATTCCTCTCACCCTGTTTAGGGGGCGAGGGAAGAGCTAGCCCCACCCTGGGTGCCCTTGACCTGGGGTGGTGGCAGGGACACAGAGACCATCCTGAGGGAGAGCAGTCCTGTGTGGAGGAAGACACCCTGTACCTGATTGACAGTCTTGTTGCTGCTATTCTGCTGCTGTGAATAAAGAGCTGCGGCTGCTTTTAAAGATATACAGTGTGAGACTGGAATCTCTCATAACGAAGGGGGGGGGGGCTCTCTGGAAGGATTCCACCCGTATTCCTGGGGCTCAGAGATGGAGGCACTGCATCATTGCATACATAGTTACATAGTTACATAATAGATGAGGTTGAAAAAAGACGTACGTCCATCAAGTTCAACCTATGCTAAATTCAGACAACAGATACTTTATTCTATATCTATACTTACTTATTGATCCAGAGGAAGGCAAACAAAAAACCCCATTAAGGGGAAAAATTAATTCCTTCCTGACTCCAAGAATTGGCAATCGGATTAATCCCTGGATCAACATCCTTCCCATATATACTTATTTGGTATATCCCTGTATACCTGTCCCATCTAAAAAGATGTCCAACCTTTTTTTGAACAAATCTATTGTATCTGCCATCACAGTCTCCATGGGTAATGAGTTCCACATTTTAACTGCCCTTACTGTAAAGAACCCTTTCCTTTGTTGCTGGTGAAATTTCCTTTCCTCCAACCTTAAGGGATGGCCCCGAGTCCTTTGTACTGCCCGTGGGATGAATAGTTCTTTTGAAAGCTCCTTGTATTGTCCCTGAATATATTTGTATATAGTTATCATATCCCCTCTTAGACGCCTCTTTTCTAATGTAAATAAATCCAATATAGCTAGCCTCTCCTCATAAGTTAGAATGTCCATCCCCTTTATTAATTTGGTGGCTCTTCTCTGCACTCTCTCTAGTTCCATAATGTCTTTTCTTAGGATTGGTGCCCAAAATTGTACTCCATATTCAAGGTGTGGTCTTACTAATGCTTTGTAAAGGGGCATAATTATGTCTACTTCCCTTCCATCCATTGCCCGTTTGATGCAAGATAAGATCTTGTTTGCCTTTGCAGCTACTGCATGACATTGGGCACTATTGCTAAGCCTGCTGTCTACAAGCACCCCTAAATCCTTCTCCATCAAGGATTCCCCCAATATATCTCCATTTAATTTGTGTCGCCTTTTTATTCTTGCATCCCAAATGCATAACCTTATATTTATCTGTATTAAACCTCATTTGCCATTTACCTGCCCACGTTTCCAGTCTCTCCAAGTCCTTCTGAAGAGAAATTTCATCCTGCTCTGATGAGACGGAGGCATTCACCCCAGAAACCTGATCCTGTCATCCCCCATACCATCGCGGGAGACTCAGGCCCCCCTGTTGCCAGCAGGTATGCACCACACTCAGACACGTAGCCAGACCCTAGTACAGAGGAGGGGGGCCCGATCTGCGATTGGCCCAGGGAAGGGGGGCTACATTGGGAATCGATGTTATTTTTCTTCATATTAATGGGTATCCTCAAAGCTAATGATATGCCAAAATGACGTCCATTAGCAAAACTACAATTGTTTCTTCACTTTTTCTGCTTGATCAATAGGGTGACCAGATTTCGAAAATGAAAAACCGGGACACCTTAAAAAATAATTTATTAAACAAATTACATCACGTGACACCCCCCGTTGCCATGACAACAAGACACTCTGATGCCCCTGCAGTGTTAGTGTGTATAGAGGTGGGGGCTTTGCTTGGGCCCTTCAACTCTTACAGCCAGGGCATTATTGGCCAGGAATGCCCAGTTCGGAGGGGATTACTACTTCAAAATGTATTTGATTCGTAACAACATCAAAAAACTCTAATACCAATAACTAACAACCACAGACAATGATAATCTAAACCATCAAATAAAATGTCTACGGCCCTTGTTCAAGCATGTTTGCGGTACTTACCAGATAAATCAGTGCCTGCAATCCACGACTGTATCCGCCTCTCCGAGCGTCTGAAAGCAATCCAGCGTTCCTGGTGTGTGGCTGAAGAGGTGAGGGACTCCCTCCTCTCAAACGGAAAAGAAGAGCAAAAAATAGAGTTGGAACATACCTATCATACAGGGATGAGAGAGAGAGACAGAGAATGAGAGAGAGACAGAGAATGAGAGAGAGACAGAGAATGAGAGAGAGACAGAGAATGAGAGACAGAGAATGAGAGACAGAGAATGAGAGAGAGACACAGAGAGAGAGAGACAGAGAATGAGAGAGAGACAGAGAGAGGGACATAGGGAGAGAGAGACACAGAGAGAGAGAGAGACAAAAGTAATGTACTGTATAACCATTATACCGTACCCCCTAGTATTCGTGTAATCATTGTCCCACACCCCCTTTTACTCACGCTTTGCCAATACTGAAATGTTCTTTTGACAGAGACACACAGAGAGAAACAGAGACACACAGAGAGAGACAGAGACACAGAGAGACAGACAGAGAGAGACAGAGACACACAGAGAGAGACAGAGACACACAGAGAGAGACAGAGACACAGAGAGAGAGACAGAGACACAGAGAGACACACAGAGAGAGACAGAGACACACAGAGAGAGACAGAGACACAGAGAGAGAGAGACACGGGCCTATTTAGTAAGCGTTGATAAGACTGCGTCTATAGTATTTCAGACGGAGGGAAGGCACACACGCTGCAATACACTTGCTGAAGCCTGAGCTTTTTTATGGCTTTGCAGGGTATGCAGCGGGTGCGATTGGGGGCGTGGCAATAAATATTTGGAGGCGTGGCAATAACGTTCCGGCGCGGACGTCACTTCCCTACCTCACATCCCGATCCACCGGCATTTTTTCAGATGCAGCATCTGAAGCACTGTGCAGACAAGAAGAAAAATGCACACAATGCGCACCAGATTAAAATATAGTAAATTATTTATTAATAAAACAAGAAATAACCGAGGAGGATCCAACCCCACCTCAGTACTTTCTTCTCGTTGCTATTGCCACACTATACGTCCTGACGCCGGAAGGGAAGTTGGTACGCGACCAAGACGAGACACCGGATTTACAGTGGAACCACAACATACCACAGATTGCTGGAAGACCACACTGCGAGGGGCGCAGCCTATCGAGTTTCCCGGTCATCGTCCAAAGTCTGGAGCTGCGGAGTGACCACCGGATTACCACGGAGCCCGAGCCTGTCTCATACAATGCTTTTACCAAACGGATGTTTGTGAGTTTGCTATTTTTATCTTGTCCAGGAAATGAAATTGTTAAACGGAATTTACACATGGAGCGGGCGCTTTCTCTTCTTTTTGTTTAGATATCTATCGAGGAGGTGGTTGTTTCCCTGAAGAGAGCTGCCATGGCTCCAGAGGACGCCCGAATTGGATCCTTTTATGATTGAGTTATAACATAGCTATTAGAGCTAGGTTTCTGGACTTTTATTGTGTTTAGGCATAGTGTTTATTATTTTATTACAGCTACTTTTTAGTAATTGCACTGTTATTAATTCTGACCACTAATTCTCACTGCCATTATAATCTCTCTCTAGCCCCAACCAAATTGCTATATCAGCTATATTATTTATTGGTTATACCAGGGGAGCACAAACTTTTGCAGCTCGCCCCCCTGCCGGTGCTCGCGCCCCCCCACCTTACCTTGATGCGGCGTCATGTGACCTGCAGCGGCATTTGACGAGGGTGACGTCACATGACCCCGCAGCGTAATTTAACATACTGTGCTATATCTATGCACACACAGCTGTCTCTAGGCATAAAACACATCCACACCGGGGGAAGGACCAGCACAGATAACATTCCAAGAGACACTGTTTTTAAGTATACCTTTTGCTTGCTTCATTCATTGTAACATCGCCGGAAGAAGAGATCAGTGTATCTCGAAAGCTCGCACAAATAAAAGCATTTCGTTAGCCACAGAACGGTATCATCTATTTATTTTTTGATTATTGAAGCTCGGTTAACACGGTACTGATACCTCTATATATATATATTGCGCGCGCACACACACATATAACGTTTTATCCAACTTTTTCATTTATCATTTGTAGAGAAAATGAACAATGTCTCCAGAAGTGCTATTTTTCAAAAATAAGATACATTTACTATACTCGTCTGGCAGCTGCTCCCGTATAAGGTGGGTAACTCTGTATTAGGGGTCTTGGTAGACTAAATTTTATACTTATGTCGGATAGATGAGGAATTAATATTCCTAACGGGTTATTATGAGAGGCCTTAGATCTTATCCTATATGCACGCAGCCCTCGCCTCTCTGACCTTGAACACATACTTCAATCTGATTTTTGAGACTTGAAACTGGATTTCCCAAAACAAACTGATTTTAAACACTGACAAGACTGTAACAATGGTATTTGGGACCAGAGCTTAATTGCTAAAGCTACCAATGACAGAGCTTCAGATAAAAACCAGCTCTAAAACCATCCTAGCCCCTGTTACTTGTTTGAAATATCTGATCATTCAACTCCCATTTAACAATTGGGTTGCACATTGATACCCTGACATCCAAATCCTATGCCAAACTAGGTGTACTTTAAAGGAACAAATCCTCCCTAAGGCCCTCATGCAGTAAGCAGCGATAAGCCACTTATCACCAGCTTATCGCCAAAAAAGCCACACTGATACACACACACACACACACAGATACAGACACACTGATACACACACACACACACACACCGCGCCCTGATGGCAGGGGTGGAGGCGTGGGGCTCCTGCTCTCCTCTGTCTGCCGTTACCGAACCCTTCCTATTCCCCCCTCTCTTGCTTTTCCCTCCTTTGAGGCTCACACTGTCCAGATCTTCTCTCCTCTCCCTGTTCATGTGGCGGTCATCTATCGCCCACCTACCTCTACTCATCCCCCTTCTGCCTTTCTCTCTCACTTTGAATCCTGGCTCTCTTTCTTTCTCTCCTCAGACTCCCCTGTTCTTCTCCTTGGGGACTTCAATTGCCACATTGATGACCCCTCTCTCTCTTGGGCTTCCCGCTTTCTTTCTCTTACCTCTTCTTTTGGCCTTCAACAGTGGACTGCAGCCAGCACCCACAAGGATGGCCACTACTTAGACCTGGTTTTCACTAAAAACTTCTCTCTCTCTGATTTCTCCATTTCCCCTTTTCCTCTCTCTGACCATCATCTCATCTCATTCTCTTTATCTCGCTTCTCCCCTTCTCCACCTCCATCTACCCCCCGGTTCTGCAGAAACCTGCGCTCTATTCATTTACCTGACTTTGAGTCCACTTTACACTCCTCCCTCTCCTCTCTCAGCTCTGCTACAGACCCTGACAACCTGGTCAGAAAGTACAACTCTGTCTTGTCCTCATCTCTTGATCTACATGCCCCGCTTTCTCTCTGCCGCCCTCGCCCTTCTAACCCTAGACCCTGGCTAAATTCCCACACGCGCATGCTGCGTTCCTCCACTCGTTCCTCTGAACGCCTCTGGAGGAAGTCTCACACTCTCGCAGACTTCCTTCACTACAAATTTATGCTATCCTGTTTCAACTCTGCCCTCTCGCAAGCTAAACAAGCCTACTTTTCTGCACTAATCAACATGCACAAGTCTAACCCACGCCGACTGTTCTCTGTCTTTGATACTCTACTCAAACCACCCTCAGCTGCCTCTCCTTCCTCCACCTCCGCTCAGGACTTTGCAGACTATTTTAAGGAAAAGGTGGAATCCATACGGCAGAACATCCCCTCTGTTTCTTCCCCCCATCCTACACCTCTTCCTAACTCTCCTCCTGCCTTCCTTGAGTCTTTTTCCACTGTCTCAGAGGAGGATGTGTCGCTGTTGATCTCCTCTTCTCCCTCTACCACTTGCCCTCTTGACCCCATTCCCTCCCATCTCCTAAAACCTCTAGCTCCTACTATAATCCCTACGCTTACACACATTTTTAACTCCTCCCTCTGCTCTGGAACCTTTCCATCCTCCTTCAAACATGCAACAGTCATACCATTACTCAAAAACAGCAAGCTTGACCCTACCTGTCTTTCTAACTATCGACCTGTCTCCCTCCTGCCTTTTGCCTCTAAACTACTTGAACGTCTTGTATTCTCTCGCTTGCTCCATTTTCTCAACACTTATTCTCTCCTAGACCCTCTACAATCTGGCTTCCGCACTGCTCACTCCACGGAAACAACCCTCACTAAAATAACTGACGACCTCCATGCTGCCAAAGACAGAGGTCATTACACTCTGCTCATATTACTCGACCTCTCTGCAGCATTTGACACCGTGGACCACCCTCTTCTCCTCCACATTCTCCATACTCTAGGTATTCGGAACAAAGCTCTATCCTGGATCTCATCCTACCTCTCCCATCGTACTTTTAGTGTCTCTTCTGCTAACACCTCCTCCTCCTCTATTGATCTCTCTGTGGGGGTACCCCAGGGCTCTGTCCTGGGACCTCTTCTCTTTTCTCTGTACACACTCTCTCTAGGTGACCTAATAACATCTTTTGGGTTTAATTATCACCTCTATGCCGACGACACACAAATATACTTTTCAACACCTGACCTTACACCTGCTGTACAAACCAAAGTTTCTGAATGTCTCTCTGCTATATCATCCTGGATGGCTCTCCGACGCCTTAAACTCAACATGGCTAAAACAGAGCTCCTCATACTTCCTCCCAAACCTGGCCCTACTACCTCCTTCCACATTACTGTTGGAACTACAATCATTCACCCAGTAGCCCAAGCACGCTGCCTAGGGGTCACGTTCGACTCCTCTCTCACATTCGCCCCTCACATTCAAAACATTTCTAAAACTTGTCGCTTTTTCCTCCGCAATATAACTAAGATACGCCCTTTCCTCTGTTGTTCGACTGCTAAAACTCTGACTCAGGCCCTCATTCTCTCCCGTCTTGATTACTGTAACCTCCTGCTGTCCGGCCTTCCTGC
>NC_134498.1:9187920-9222920 GCF_040206685.1 Ascaphus truei
TTGATCACCAAGAGATAGCAAAGATTTCACTTGCCAAAAATTACATAACATTAGCAAGCTACGCGGTAGCAATGTCCCATTTGGTGTTAAAACTGAAAACGGTCCAGAGGAAGCAAGAGAGTCCTGATACATAAAATCTCTCATCGTGTTGTGAACTGCATGCACTTTGCGGGGTTTCCGATGTGGCAAAACCAGTTCATCTAAGTACATCCTCATGGAGGTTTGATAGGAACGTGGTAGACGCAAGATTTGTGAAGTATCTTTCTTTTCGTCTGTGTCCTTGCAACAAAGCATACTGCAGCAGGTTAGATTTGACCTGTGTGCTTAAAACAGTATATTAGTATCTAGGTAAAAATATAAGAATATATGCTAGAAAGCAAAATGTGATTAAGCTGAACGCCTCTTCATCTTCATCTTCGGAAGAAATGAGAAAATACGAAGCAAAATAACAAGGATTATTATCCCTAAAATAAAAAACAATAGTGGTTTCAAATAACCTAGGATTCCAAACGCATTTCCTAGTCCACTAAAAATACTTTTACCAGTAGTTTGTAGGCTAGTGCCTATTTTCGTCAAAAAATTACCTGTCATTGGCCAAAAAGTTTTCAATGATTCACCTAGTGTAGTTAACCACTGGGGAAAATCACCCGGGTGTAAATCAACACGTAGTAATTCACAGTGAACTCTCTGTAAAAGGGTATGTACTATATCATGTGTGAACCCTATAGTAACCTTCATTTTCTTTAAATGTGCCAAATAGGCTGTCATGTGAGGAAGGATCAGTGTGATAGCTGGTACCTGGAAATGTACTCCAGATGTGAGTGTCTGATGTAACAGAGGTGGAATAAATGTAGTACCATAACACTGTATACTCTCATTAACCGTGACAAGTGATGCCTGAAAAGGAGGAATATCGCAATCCTCTTCTGTAGATAATACTATGTAACTCCCATTATCTAAGCTGTGAATTAATGTAAAAGGAGTTTGAATAGGCATTACAGTTATCGGGCAGTTGCTACCTTGCATTTGATCATTGCAAGGCATGTGCTGTACAATGTCATCACAAATTAAATAACCTCTATCAACACATCTTATAGTGCTGATGAAAAATTCACGATCACATTTCACAGACATGTACTGAAATGGTTGATCAACCTGCACCCTTGCGAAATAAGAACCTGTGTGTGTTATGTGTCCAAAATTAAGCAGTTCCCAATTTGTTGTATACACGTCTCCTGGAATAAATAATTCATAGTACAAAAATACTTCCCATAAAGAGTCATCAGGGTTATGAACCCGTCTGTGGTTTCTTTCTCGTATGTCATAAACTGTGGTTTGTGAAACATATGCCAGGATCTCAGATTCTTTCGGACTTAAATTGAGAGTCTGTGTGATCAAAGTGAGATTTAAAAGTGATATGTCAACCTTTTTACTTTGCAATGTTAACCTGATAGAAGTAATGTGATTAAGAATAACCAAAGCTTTAATTTCTTCAGATAACACTGTTATGTCTGAAATTGTGTAGGAAGCAAATTTTATCATGTGATCTCTTAACACCAAAATACCTCTCCTTAATTCTTCATCATTTGAGTCAGAGATTTGACTTATAACAGAAACAGAATCACTCAGCAGGTGTCCTGTGGTTATAAGAACATCATCGTTAGTAAGCAATTTTCTTGTAGATGTTTTACTTGAAACTTTACATTCATTCATGAACTCTGTGTCATTTTCATAATACACTATGGCATTAATTGTTGCATTCGTACCCCACATTGCCTCTGAGTAGGGCATGTTAACAATATTATGTGTGGTGCACGTATCATAATCACAGGGTTTATCATTTGGAGCTATTTGAACATTCATCAAATCGCTCATTGCCCTGATTACCGTGTCTACATTTATATGCAAACTATCATTGAGACATTTCTGGAACAGGGAGTAGACTTTGTAATTAGGTTTCATAATCATTATTCGCTCCACACACCAAAAACCTCGTAACCCAGAAAAATGTAAAAATCCTTGATCAATCATTTTCGGTTGCCAGTTAAAATAGCCTTGCGTGAGATTGTAATAAAAAGAACACGGTTTACAATCGTATTTGAATACTGTAGTGTCCTTATCACAGATTCCTTCATTAATCAATTTCTCCAATGTGATACCACACGCATTCTTGAAACCTTTACATGAATGGCTGTAGTATGTAGTATTGGTAAATGTAGCAAAGCGTGGTTGAGTGCAAGTGTCCCATGCCGTAGGTTCACGAAACAACATACCATCACCTTGTGTATTCCATTCTTTCGGGAGTGCTGCTGTCTGTAGCTGTCCAGTTTTAGCATCTTCCATCACATCTTGAAGTTTGTGTAACAGGTCCTCAGCGGTTATTGATGAGTTCCACCATTCTGAGTAAATACTGTCAGTGCAAAAAACAGCAGAAGTATAAGGTCTTACCCCTCCAGGTATTCTGTACTCTTCTTCTTCAGCACCTTCCCAGAATGCCACTCTTGGATCAGTCTGTCCGTTGGGAACGAATCCGTTCTGAGTGATTTGACCTGTATTCAGATAGAAAATAGGGTATTGCTTATACCTTATATTGTTCATGGTCACACCAGGCCGAGGGCAATGATCAGCTTTCAGCTCCTTCGTTGGCCATTTACGTGTTCCTTGAAAGTCAATGAAATAGCAATGTCCAAATTCAGCATGACAACGTTGTTCACGGTAGCTTTGCTGCTTCCAATGGTCATGAAGGGGTAAATCATATTTCAGGCTTGTAGATTGCAGCTGTTGCATCTGTGCATTCAGATGTTGTGTCACCAGCTTCCTTCCTTCTGGCGTAGTTATACCAGCTTCTTTAGCTAGCACAGTAGAATCAAACAGCACAACCTGTGAAATCCCCAAAGTCTTTCGTTTCTGGATGATAGGTTTAGGAAACGGCTTCCAATACACACCTTGAGGTATACCCACCGACTGTACCTCCACCGGTTTCAAATCGTAGTGTAGTCCTCGTTTCACGATTCCGGAGTCTGGTGTGGTAATACCGTGTGCTGCTGTACGTTTCCAGTCGATGATCTCTCCTTCTTGCTGAGTCACAAAATGCCATTGTAACCTGAAAATAACGCTGGCCGATATTGCTAGAAAAGCAAAACAGATTGAGAGACACAAAATAGTCTTTAACAGTCTTTTCTTTGTGATCACCTTAGCCATTGTTTGACAGGCCTTCCGGTAAATATTGCGTTGATCCGGTATGGCAGGTAACACATATATATGTCTTTGGTCACTGTCAGGGAAGTCAGCTTCAGCTTGTAGGACCTCACCTGCGTGATTATTTTCCACATCCTGTTGTCTTGCAATCTGTGCTTCGAGAGGCTGCAGCTCCATCGAAGTCTGTCGCAGATACGGTGTCTCCTCCATCTTGAACAGTGTCGTTACTGCAATGTGCTGTAGGTTTAAGATTATCAATACTCACTTTTCTTTCTCTGCCTTTAGTATCTTGGATAACAAAGGTTCTTTCATTTATCTTTTTCAGTATCGAGGTAGGTTTCTTCCACTTAGGCCGCAACGGCTTTACTTTAGCAACCCTCTCCTGGACCGAATGTCCAATCTGCGGCGTCCAAGCTGCAGGATTACGTGGTGTGTGGGCTGTATGGGAAAAAGAATCCCTCAATTCCTGTAAAATTAATATTTGTTCAAGTCTCCCTGGGACAGAAATAGAATCATTAGTAAACTGTGTATTCATAGGAGTACCATATAATAGTTCATGTGGTGTTTTACCAGTTATTGTGTTAGGAATATTATTTAGGCCAATTTGAACTGTAACTAAGAGTGGATACCACTGTGTAGGACGATTAGATAGCATTTTGGTTAAAAGTCGTTTTACCTCGTAATTTTACGTGCAACGATTCTAGCGATTTCCAGAATGTGACGGCGAGCTGAATGCCCAATCAATACCTAATATTGCGGCCCACTCCTTGGTTTCTGCTGCTGTGAAAGCAGGTCCACCATCGGAATGAAAGGCCTTGGGCTTAGCCACACTTACTAAGGTGTTGAGACAATTAAGCGTAGAGCTAGATGTCGCACTACGAACGGGGTATAACCACGTAAACCTTGTACAAGCATCAACACAAACCAAAACATGTTTGTAGGAATGTGATGCTGGCAAAGGTCCAATATGGTCGAAATATATTAAATCAAACGGTTTGTTCGGTATTGCATTAATAATAAATGGTGGGGTCTGATGATTAGGACTGTTTACCAACCGACATGGTTTACAGTTGCTTAGAACTGTCTTAACTGTTTTCCTCATGTTCGGCCACCAGTATTTGTGTTTCAGTGTCAACAAAACATTTTCTCTCCCTAGGTGAGGGTGTCCCACACTGTCGTGTGCTTGCGTAGCGATCTGCATCCTGCTTGCTACAGGGGGAACAATGAATTCATTAGCATCAATTACAACCATGCAATTATTGTTGACTTGTTTAAATGAGTATTTCTTAGGATACCCAGGTGGATTAGGCCTGGTAGCATCCAGACAAGCATACAACTCTGCATCGAGACTGGCTGACTTTGACTGTGCCCTTGTTAACACTTTGTTAACGGCAAATTTCTGACTTACAGTTTGCGCGAGACTATCTGCAAACTGGTTACCCATAGTATGAACCTATGAACCAAGCGTTCTGTGCGCTGGCTCGTGTACAATTTCAATATCAGGCTTTTGATCAAGATAGGCCGCAATGGCCTTCCACTTAGCTATATGCGTTAGTGGTTTCCTTTTGGCATTCAAAAATCCATTTGATCTCCAAACTGGTAGGTCCTGCAGTGCTGAACGTGCTAAATAAGCGGAATCTGTAACTATAAGTACATGTCCCTTAACTGTAAGTGCTTCTTTCATAGCAAAAGCTAATGCATGAATCTCTGCAAACTGTGCAGAGTGATCTCCTATAGGTAATTGCCAACTGTGCAACAAATTCATATGTGCGTCATATTTCGCAATCCCTGAACCTGCAGATTTATTCACTCCTTCTCTGCTGGAGTCTACAGCTGAACCATCTGTGTAGAAAATGCATGTATAAAAATCATTTGGGTGTGTTTGATTTTCCCATGTCACTCCTTCAAAAGGGGACGGGAGGTCATCTAGTGTAGTTAAGGTTTTATCATGCACAAAATGTATTTGAGGATCCTCTATAATTGTGTACCACTTTAACCAGCGGCTTCTTAACGCCTTCCTGTCCGGAATGGTCTGTTTCTGCAATGTTGCTAGTGAAGCTACTGAAGTGTATATATAGATATCCTGTCCCTGTGCCAAATCACGTGATTTCAGCACTGTGAGTGTAATCGCTGATAATAGATTTCAAGCGGCAAATATCTCTTCTCTGTATTTGTAAATACATAAGATAATAATGTAATTGGTACTGTTTCCATAGCATTATAAATTCTAATGTATGCAGCTAGAGGTGAAATGTTTACATAAGCTGACAATGGTTTTGTCGGGTCGCGCTGCGCTAAGTAGGAAGCATCATTAACTGCTGCTAATAACTTTCGCAATGTCTCATCCTCAACTGTTAACCATTTAAAAGGTGTTTTCGGTCTAGTCTGCTCTGACTTAATCTCGCGTGATGTTGCGTGATGTAATGGTTCAATCAGTACATTAAAATCTGGGATAAACGTCATTGAAAAATTCAGTAACCCAATAATGCTTCTTAACTGTTTTAGTGATTTAGGAACACTGATGTTGGAAACTTTTTCTCTGTAATTAGTAGAGAGGCCGCTGCCATTTTCAGCTATTTCAAAGCCTAAAAATGTCACAGTTTCTCTTGCAAGCTGAGATTTCTTTAGGGAAACAAGGTAACCTGCTTCTGTCAATGTAATTAACACTTCTGTCATAGCTTTAAAATGCTCTTCTTCTGTGTCATGTGATAGATAAACGTCATCAACATAAGTTTCTGTATTGTCAAATTTAGACAATAGTGAGACTACGTCTGCTGTAAATAAAGCTGGACTATTTACAAAACCTTGTGGTAAGCGTGTAAAAACCAGTTGTTTACCTTGCCAGGTAAATGCGGTTAGCCAATAACTCTCAGGCGTGATTGGATGAGAAAAGTACCCATTGCTTAAATCATATGTAGTTTTAAAGCGTTTACGCTGTAATCCGTTTAAGATTGAAGGTGAATGTGTGTTCTGTGCTGTCACTGAAGGTGTGACTCTGTTCACTTCCCTATAATCTAACACCATTCACCATGAACCATCTTTTTTAGCCACTGGATATACTGCAGTATTCATTTGGCTATACTGTTCAAGCAGTACTCCTTGTTTAAGCAAATCATTGATTACAATTTGTATGCTTGGTAAGGCGGCATGATTAATTTTATATTGTGCCTGTTTCTTTGGAAGTGTAGAACATGTATTAATATTATGTACAATTCCTTTTCTTAATCCCACCTGATTTTCCCATTGTTGAAAAATATATTTGTGTGTCATTAACCAATTATACAATTTTGTTTTATCATTAAAAGCACTTTCATTACATTGATCTGTGATAATTTTTTCCAAGTCAAATTTCACAGTCAATTCCGTCTGCTTGCGGTTTTCTGTAACTTCCTCTTTTATTGTAAAGAAGGAAGCCACATCTTTGTATGCTATTAGAAAGTCACAATCTAATCTGTCATGTTCAACTAATTCAATAGAAATCTTTCTGTCATTAATTTTTAAGTCTAAATAATATGAAGGATAAGTGCCATTTCCTTCAATTGTTTGTATCGTGATGTCGTGTACATAATTTTCATCTATTAAAATATCAGTTCTTACAAGGGATATGTCGGCTTGTGTGTCTAATAGGCCAGTATAATCTTTTCCCTTGTAGTGAATGTGTAACGTTAAGTTTGTCATTCCTCAAAGAGGAGGTCTGCAGGGAAGTGAGTTATCTTCCCAACAAACTTCTCTGTGGTCGCTGGTGTCGCTGCTGCAGCTTGCTTAACCTCACGTTGGCTATTTGTCAATCCTGAAGTCTGCGTAGCAAAACCTGTACGCTTGTCACGAAATTTAGTTTCGCTAGTCTTGCCTTGCCAATATCTGTCAGGATTTTTAATGTATTGTCTCAGATTATATCTGGACACTGCACCCTCATTACGAGCTTGCTGTTCAAAGCGTGTAGTTTGTGGTGTAGTCTGTGGTGTAGGAGTGTCTTGTCTATTGTTAGATAGCAGTATCTTGCCCCAGGTCCCCACGGGCCAAATTGAATTTCAAATGCCAGAGTTTCACCATTAATCAGATTTCTCTGATACTGATTCCTCATTAAAACATTCAGATCTGCAACTCGTGCAAAATCTGTAACAGCCATGATATACTATATATATATATAATGAAAATTGTACCTTCTCTTTTATAAAGAGGAAATAGCATACACGTGTACTTTCAAGATTAAATGGGTAACGTAAGATTTATTATACAACTCATGAGTAATTAACCACGTTGGGGCGCCATAATCTGGGTTCAGAAACCTACCTTCCTTTATCAAGTGTCGCCTTATGGTGAGTTATATCCTGCACTAAGCAGAGAACACAAACCACAATGTTGCACTTGAAAAAGTCTCGGCCATACTCTCACATATTATGATATGGAGGGTATCGTGAGATTATTATAAAGAAAGGGTACTCAGAGTTTGTATAAGAAAAGGTTTATCATTTATTGTATCACAACAATATTCAGAAATATCAGAAATATCAAAAATATCAGAACAAGCTTCTTATAAGCTAATGGCTAGCAGTTACAGTATGTTACCAATCCATTCCTAACTATGCAGAGATTATAACTAGATATGCATTGTCAATACTCACAAACCAAAAGATATTACGATAGGTCAGCCAGTCCCAGCTCAAGTCTCATCTGTGTGACTTCACACCTAAGTTCGGTTATCTCTCTAACATGGAGTTGGGCAAACCTATTATAGGGTGCATTATCTGCTGCGTACGTGTGTCACGTGTCATGTGTCCATGCTCTGTGGTTTGTGACGTATGATGTTTATGATTTAGGAATTACAGTTAGTGACGTATGATGTTTACGATCTAGGAATTACAGTTAGTGACATATGATATTTCATAAGTTACCGTTCAAACCACGGCGTGTTTACCGGTGTTAGTTCCCCTTTTATGTCTATGTAACCTGTCCCAATATCCTGCCACTTCTGAGCAAAACAAGCTATTATTTCTAAGACAAGAAAACCAGGATTTTAACAGTATACTCTAAGCTATACTAGGCCTTACAATGATACTATGTATATATGTACCTGTGACCTGTATTCATTATGCGTTATATGCCAGAAAATACCTGTAATCCATAACAACAGCTGTCTCTTACACATACAAATACTGTTTTTACATCCCTATACATCAATAGGGACCACAAAGTATCCACACACACTTTTAGTTGTGCTACAAACTCTCACATTTCCACACCCACCCACACCATTTATATCCACTCCCACTCCACACACACCTTTTGTAAAGCACTGTATATACTGTGGGCTCTCCATTCATTTTCATTCACACTGATACACACTCTTTCATCACTTGCTTTCAGGAACCTTTTGACACCTCTAGGCATAAAACACATCCACACCGGGGGAAGACCAGCACAGATAACATTCCAAGAGACACTGTTTTTAAGTATACCTTTTGCTTGCTTCATTCATTGTAACATCGCCGGAAGAAGAGATCAGTGTATCTCGAAAGCTCGCACAAATAAAAGCATTTCGTTAGCCACAGAACGGTATCATCTATTTATTTTTTGATTATTGAAGCTCGGCTAACACGGTACTGATACCTCTATATATATATATTGCGCGCACACATACATATAACGTTTTATCCAACTTTTTGATTTATCATTTGTAGAGAAAATGAACACGCCAGAAGTGCTATTTTTCAAAATGTAACATCTCTACTAATTAGTGTAAAATGATACTTCATATAAAGCAGGTTATGGGACCCAGTATAAAATGACCTTCATGTTTCTTATCACATCCCAGTATATGGATACTTTCTATTATCTCAAGCTGCTAACATGTGACAGGGCTCAGAGTCTGAGCCCAGAATGTGACATACAGAACATTCTCATTCTAAATTTCAAAAAATATTGTGTTGATTTCTGACCTGACTGCCGTGGTTACAGCTCAACCACTCTGTTCTACTGTATGTCACCACTTTCTGCCACAACCAGCTGACGGTGGATCTGCAAGGAGTTCAATGCTCATTGGCATCACATCAGTGGCTTGGTTGACGTATCATTTCTCCAGCTTTTTATTGTATTGTTTTTAAATAGATTATATTTATTTAGTTGAATAGATATTTATTTAGTTTAATAGATATTTATTTAGTTTAATAGATTATATTTCTAAGTTTAATAAGTTATATTTCTTAGTTTAATAAGTTATATTTCTTAGTTTAATAAATTATATTTCTTAGTTTAATAAGTTATATTTCTTAGTTTAATAAATTATATTTCTTAGTTTAATAAGTTATATTTCTTAGTTTAATAAGTTATATTTCTTAGTTTAATAAATAATTTTTCCTAAAGGGGTCAGCTAAGAAAGTTCGGATCAAGAGGAGCCGCACAGCTTAAAGACAGAACATTTCCAAGGGAGATGGAGACAATTTGGGTAAGATCTGATTAAAGGACAACCTTTGAGGAAGGAAAGGGTGACGGGGGAGTCTAAGAGGGGGGTGAGAGAGCAAGGTGGTGTGTCAGATTGGGGCAGAGCAAGAGAACGCAAAAATGATGGGGATTTGCTGCACACCAAAAAAAACAATAAGTAGTGATACTTTTACCGGTGCCCCTTAGTCTCAGGGAAGACCGGCATTTCGTCCAATGGATACAATATGATTGATGGGAAAGGGCACACGGATTTGAATAAAAAAAGATAATTTATTGTGCCACAGACTACAATGTTTCGGCTGCTGGCCTTTCTTTGCTGGATTTAGTGGGTTTAGCCACTTTACCTGAGAAAGACCAGCAGGCCGAAATGTTGTTCTCTATGGCAGTGCAAGAGAAAACAGGTTGGGGTGGGTGGGTTCTCGCAAAGTCGCCGACCCATGGGTGAGTGTCTCCGGTGGAAACTAGTCCTGGACCCCGGGAAAGCTGTCTGTGGCCCATACAAGCTGAGTAACATGTAGAAAGGACACGTGTATGTTCAGAATGAGTTAGCATGGTATTTTGAGAGGCACCATAGCAGGTCAGTGCAAGTCAGTGCAGAGCACTGCAAGGTCAGTCAATATGAGGAAGGGTCCGATGGAGGAGTTGGAGGGTCCCAGAATATCTCTTAAAGCAGGGGTGCGCAAATCGAGGGGCACGACATTTTCTTGGGAGGAGGGGCTCGGCACTTACAGAGGCCCCTCGCTCTTCCCCACAGCATTTAAATTAAATGCCGGAGATCGCGCGCAAGGCCTCTGTAAGTTCCCTTTCCTTGTCTCCGGCGGCTTCTGGCGACAGCAACGTGGCGTCACATGATGTGGCATTGCCATAGCAACGTGATATCACATGACGTCGTTACATCAGAACGTCGGAGACAAGGTGGGGAAGGTGGAGGGGGGAGCAGGGGAAAAGGTTGTGCAACCCTGTCTTAAAGCATTGTCCTGCATACAGATCAGAGGCCAAGAATGGATATGGATATCCGATATGAAGCCGGAAATAAGACAGAAAAGACCGTTTCGGGGGAAGAAGGTGAGTGATGAAATAGCCGTCACTGTGTAACTCTTCCAATTACCTGCAACTTCATGCAGAGAAATAGCAATGCTTGTTTTTAACGTGCTAAGCGCCTAATGGGGAATTTAACTGCTGAGAGGTTAAGGGCGTTACTAACCCAAACTCAGCGACGTTTCTGTGTCTCTGTGATAACTCCCCCAAGACATGCCTGAAAACCAGAGGTAACTCAATGTATTTTTGATAAATAGAAACATGACCTTCTGGGGTGGGGTATATAATGGGTACTGGGCCTGGGGAGGTGGGTATAACGGGTACTGGGCCTGGTGAGGTGGGTATAACGAGTACTGGGCCTGGGGAGGGGCGTATAACAGGGTACTGGGCCTTGGGAGGGTTGTATAACTGGGTACTGGGCCTGGGGAGGTGGGTATAACGGGTATTTGCCCTGTGGAGGGCGGTATAACGTGGTATTGGGGATGGGGTATAAGTGGCACAGGAGCTCTTGCGATACAGAGTATCACTGTCCCTGGTTACAAACACTTCATGTCTCCTGCAGATCAGGACACGCACGAAGGTGGTGCCCTTTGTGCCACCAGACGACGAGGCGGGCTACGAGGCGGACGACGAGGCATACGACAAAGCGGGCATCAAGTGGAAAAATGAGGTGGGCTACAAGGCGGCCGATGACGCAGACGTCGTGTACGATGACCAAGGAGCATACGACAGGTGTGGCCGGATCTGCTGCTTCACCTTTTTTAGGCGGAGAAGACCCCGGGAGCAGGTAGGAGAATACGAGAGGTGCGGACAGATCTGCTGCTTCACCTTTTTTAGGTGGAGAAGAAGCCAGGAGCAGGTAGCAGAGGAGCCAGGGCGTAGATACAGGGGTATTCTAGGGGCCCTGAGAAGTTGGTTTGACCGCAGGAGAGGCAGATAAGATCAGGAAGGCTGCGGGAGGGGCAGGTACTAGAGGGAGATAGGGATATTGGGCGTGAGAGGGTGAGAGAGAACAAGGAGCAGGGCCGGAGCACGGGTTTCATGTGCCCAAGGCGAAACTTAAAATTTGTGCCCCAGTTGTATAAAAAATAATAAGATAAATAAAATAATAAAATAAACAGTGGCGTAGCTATCGGGGCTGCAGGGGGTGCGACCGCACCCCAGCGCGACGCAAAATAAAAATAAAAGGGCGCCAAAATACTGGATAAAAAAAAGAATAATAATTTAAAAAAAAAGATAAATAAATAAAATAATAAGAGGAAAAAATAATAATGATTATTAATGCGCCCCTAGGAGCTCTGCGCGCTAGGCGACCGCCTAATGACCGGCCGGCCCTGCGAGGTATGCGGGAGGAAAAGGGGTGAATGGGATAGATATGCAGGAGGATGGGGGAGCAGGTGAGTTATACACAGGGGCACAAGGGCCCCATCACCCGCATCTCTGTATACTGAGTGTGCCCCTGTGTATAACAACGCTGATCTGTGCTGCTCCATCTGATCTCACTGCGCAGTGATCCAGGGACCATCCGATCGCCATTTAATGGGGTCAGGAAGGAATTTTTTTCCCCCATTGCACAGCAGGGGTTATGTTTCGCCTTCCTCTGGATCACAGCAACAAACTGCCCTTTGTGCATGAATTATCAGTGAGATCTTTATACACCCTGCATTGGTCTTCACCCCTTTGCTGCCGGAGGGGCCTGCAATGCATTGCTCTGCGTGTTACTATATCGCTCTGCAATGTGCTGCAGGCCCCTCCCAGCAAAGAGATTAATTATTTCAATAAAATACTCTCTTTAATCCAACCTATGTGTAGTGTCTTTTCTATCCGTTGTATCTATTGCTAACAGCTCAGTGATTCTTCCCCAGGACGCTGCACTAGTGTCACGCTGCCAAGCCCGGGTGTGAAGAAGGTTTATACGGTCACATATACACTTCTGCCAAAACACTAGTGAAAACAGTAAGCCCCTCTGAACTCATATCTTTTATTACACAAAACGGTATCTAAAAAGGTAAAAATAACATACATGGGATTCTGCTACAAATATCTCTCTAATTACAAACCAATTAGCAAATCATTCAGATTAGAGTCGAGCGAAAAGAAAGGGTTAAGTATCTCATGTACAGTATATGCAGTGTAGGCTGTTCTGCAGCATTACATGCAGGGGGCAAAGGTTAGGGGATATAAGTAATGCTGATCTCAGAGCTGACCGGCTGACCTGCTCTACCGGCTGACCGGCTGACCTGCTCTACCGGCTGACCTGCTCTACTGGCTGACCGGCTGACCTGCTCTACTGGCTGACCGGCTTCTCTTCTTTCAGCTAAATGACCTGAATTGTGGCCCCTGTATCTCCCAATTAAACGTTTTATTGGCATATTCTTGTTTGACTCGTTCTATACAGACATTTTCTATATATTCACTGTGGGATTTGATAACATCTGTAAGATCTCTCAGAATATCACATTCTGTACGTTTGTGTTGAAGATTTTTCCATTCTCAATTTACTTAATATTAGTTTTTGGCATCAATTATTTATATCGAGTCCAAAATACCTTTATACAGAATGCTGTTCCCTTTAGCCCACAAATGCTGCTTCATTAAAGCCCATGGGTGGCACTTTATGCATTCTCAAACTTTTAGGCAACATCCCTAATTTCCAAAAGTGGGATTAAATCTGTACATATTTAAATGGTTAATTTTCTTACTCAGACTCCTAAATCCCTCCCCAAATATATCCGTTTCACATAAAAGTGTGTGCGCTTCTCCTTCCGCCTAACTGGCACGTCGTCCTTACGGGCGCCACTCCATGTAACTCCACGCTGCCCTCCAGTGGCAAAAGAAATAAGATACATTTACTATACTCGTCTGGCAGCTGCTCCCGTATAAGGTGGGTAACTCTGTATTAGGGGTCTTGGTAGACTATATTTTATACTTATGTCGGATAGATGAGGAATTAATATTCCTAACGGGTTATTGTGAGAGGCCTTAGATCTTATCCTATATGCACGCAGCCCTCGCCTCTCTGACCTTGAACACATACTTCAATCTGATTTTTTGAGACTTGAAACTGGATTTCTTAAAACAAACTGATTTTAAACACTGACAAGACTGTAACAATGGTATTTGGGTCCAGAGCTAAATTGCTAAAGCTGCCAATGACAGAGCTTCAGATAAAAACCAACTCTAATACCATCCTAGCCCCTGTTACTGGTTTGAAATATCTGGGCATTCAACTCCCATTTAACATTTGGGTTGCACATTGATACCCTGACATCCAAATCCTATGCCAAACTAGGTGTACTTTACAGGAACAAATTCTCCCTAAGGCCCTCATGCAGTAATCGCCTACAGCGATTCAGTAAGCCCAGAGAAGCTTGGGACTAGAGCAAAAATAACCGTTTTTTTTTTGGCCGGAAAATAAATAAATAAATAAAATCGGCAGACGCGCGGTGATAAGCCACTTTTCGGCACTGATCGCCAGTTTTTCAAACACGCTCAATTCTATAAGCCCTGATCAGCTTATTGCGGCTGATCGCCACTTTAAAATTGCTGTTTCTTCTCCAAATTGTCCAGCCACAAAAGTTGGAAAGAAGGTGGGGTGAAGCTGCGATGAAAATAAAATGCATGTGTCCCAGAGCTGATATCCATTAATATCAGCACCAGAGACCCCCGGCATGAATCCGATGCATAAAAAATGCATTTACAGGCAACTTCATTACCGCCAAGGCAATGAAGGGGTTATATACCCGTGCCAGGCTTATTGCGGGTAGCGGGGGTGGGTGAAGGTGGTATTTGGCCCTGGGTGGGTGTTTAGGCCTTGCCAGGGGGTTGTGGGATGACTTAACCTCTTCTTTAACTTAGCTGTTAATACCGCTAAGGTAATGAAGGGGTTAACCCCTCCCACTACCCCCCCCACCCGGTAGGCCTAAACACCCATCCTTGGGGCCAATACCCCGTTCACCCACCCCCGCTACCCACAATAAACAAAAATACACATAACAGCCCCACTGGCCACCTCCTAGGTCCCTAATAAACCATTACAATATTCATAAAACCATTATTTTGTTTACACCCAGGATTATTACATGGGATTAGGGCTATGTTATTCAGTGAGGGGTTGTATGTTTGTATTCGTAGGGACAGGCAAGGCCGGAGCCAGATGGGGTTCTCCTGCCTCTGTCCTCCCTGTCTCCTGACCCTTCCTGTAGCCGGACAAAGAAGAAGAAGCAGGCACACGGTCTTACTCAAAGGAGGTTTAATATGCCATAAAGTCCAACGTTTCGGCAGTCAAGGTGAAGGCTACAAACACAAGAAACAGTCACAATATATACCACCCCCCTGATACTCAGCCCTCCCCGCTCTGCCACATAACCAGGATGTTGACGCCCACCTGATGACATCAGAGCTACCATATGGCGCCCCCTAGTGACGTCAGACGTCTAGGTCTAAATCCCTGGCAATACAGCATAGAGCTGTCTTGGAGGACTGCAGCCACAGCCACACCTCTCCCCAGACTGAATACTCCCCCATGATGACGTCAGCGTGACCCGGCAGTCAGGGGGGGGTAAGGGGGGGCGGGCGTGTACCAATCAAGACTGTACTCACAGGGCTGGACAAAGATGTATCCGTCGCCATGGGATCAGTGTCAGAGCAGGGAGGTGTGAGACACTCCTATAAATCACCCTGAAAGTGTAAATAAACCACACACCAAAATATTAATAAAGCATATGTGCACAAAACTAATACAGCAATATACTATTAAAACATGTGACTGTATACTGCTGATGACATCAGTATAATCCTGCAAAGTTACAGTGAAATGCCACATAAGAATATGCAGTACATCAGTATTTAGAATATACTAGTGTGTATACCTAGGTCAGAAATGGGTACACACAACCGGGGGGGGGGGAGGGGAAGAGAGGATGGGGAAGGGGGAGGGAGGGAGGGGAAGGGGGAGGGAGGGAGGGGAAGGGAGAGGGAGGGGAAAAAAAGAATGGAAAAAAAACACACAAAAAGGATAATCTTCCCAATTGTTAAGTGCAGAGTCCATGGATGGTGCAAGATCAAATATGCCTGTAGAAAGACAAAAAATTACCTTCTATTAAGGAAGCATTTTAAATTCTGTTGCTCATTAAGACCCATACCGTTGCTGGTATTTAAAGCATGTATCCAGAATGCTTCACGTCTCAATAAGAAAGTCTCCCTATCTGGAGTGCCTTGTCTAGGTGCTACTGTCTCAATACCCATGATGCGTAAAGAGGCAACATTATGATTGTGTTCCACACAGTGTTGCACAAGAATAGAGGGATCCGTACCTTTTCGAATTACACTTTTATGTTCAATGAACCTTGTTTTTAACATTCTTATGGTCTTACCCACATAAAGAAGACCACATGGACACTTTATTACGTACACTACATATTCAGATCTACATGTGATTCTATTTTTGATTTTTATGATCCTCCCGCTTTGGGGGTGACTGAATTGACTACCGGTAGTCAGACTGTTACAGACCGAGCAGCTCATGCATCAAAAGTTACCCGGTCTGCCACCCTCCAGAAAATGAGGAGTTCTGTAGTTACCCTCATTATCTGTATGTATCAGGCTATCCGCCAGATTTCTCCCTCTTTTGAATACCACCATTGGTGGTACACAGCAACTTTCAGATAATATATCATCATTTTGCAGAATATGCCAGTGTTTAAGAATGGTAGATTTAATAAAACCACCAGCTTGACTGTATATAGTGGTAAATACAAGCCCGTCCTCCTTCTTATTTTTGGTAGCACTTACCTCTTTATCCAGTGCCCGGTTTAACACAGCAGGAGGATATACGCAGGTAGATATCCCCTAGCCAGGAATCTACCACGTAGTTCTCCAATAGCTGGTTTAATATGATCCTTCCTGCTCGTGATTTTGCAGACCTGGACTTTCTGTGAAAAAGGTAATGCATCAATAAGAGAAGGAGGATGATGGCTATCTGCCCTTAAAATTGCATTTCTGTCTGTATCCTTTCTAAAAAGATCAGTATGTAACTCCCCATTAGTCTGTGTAATGAGGACGTCTAAAAATGAGAGTTGCTGTGTACTCCATGTATTAGTGAGGAGGACCGGTGAATGGAGACCATTAAGATACTCAAAAAAAGATAACAGCTGATCCTCCGTACCTGTCCATATGAAAAACATCATCAATATATCTGTAATAGCTTTTAATATGCACCAGAAAGTCTGATTTGTAGATGTACTGCTCTTCGACATGTGTCATGTATATGTTGGCGTAAGCAGGGGCCATATTACTGCCCATTGCTGTCCCCTTAATCTGCAGGAAGAAATCACTCTCAAATCTAAAATAATTTTTATAGAGAATGAAATGTAAAATGAGCATAATGTATTCAATTGGAACAGTATCACTATAATGGCGAATGAGGGTGGCCTTGATTATCGCAAGACCTTCAACATGGGGGATTATTGTATAAAGGCTAGACACATCTAAACTAACCAGAATATGATTAGTCCCATCACCAGGTGAGTTTTTTAATTTGTCAAGGAAATCAAACGTGTCTTTGATGTATGAGTTGGCTGTCTGTGCTATAGGTTGTAGAAATGTGTCTACAATTTTTTCAAGGGGTTGATTTAATGAATTAATAGCAGCTATAATAGGCCGCCCCGGGGGATTGTTTAAATTCTTGTGTATTTTGGGCAAGGTATAGAAAATAGGGCATTTAGGATGCAACATAGTTAGAAACTCAGATTCAGGCTCTGTTATCCACCGGTTATTAACCCCCATTTGGATAATTTCCTTAATTTCTCTCACATAGTTAAAGGTAGGGTCCCTATCCAATTTAATGTAGCAGTTAATGTCACTCAGTTGTCTGATGGTTTCAGCCTTATAATCTGAGTAATTCTGCACTACTAGGGCACCCCCCTTGTCCGCACGCTTAATAATAATCTCATTATTATTAGTCAACATTTTTAATGCTTCCTTTTCCTGAACAGACATATTGTATGTAGCCCTATGTTTGTTTTTTTTGTACCTTGCAAAGTCCCCCTTAACCAGTCGTATATATGTGCTGACTGATTGATTTTTAAATGGCGGGACAAAAGTGGATTTGAGCTTGCACATTTTGGTACCTTGATAAGAAGCCGAATTATCTGTCCCTTGCTGGTCAGTGGCCAAATTAACTGTCCCTTGTTGTTCATAGGAGGATTACCTGTCCCTGGTTGGATATTGGAATGCACCGATTCTGTAGACCTGTTACAAAAAAATGATTTAAGGTTTAATACACGTTCAAATTTAAATAGGTCAACCTCCAAATCAAAATCATTAAACAATGTAGTAGGTACATATGAGGGCCCCCTAGCTAAGACAGACATTTCACATTGATTAAGAGTGTAATCAGACAGATTAACAACCAAGGTGTCCATACTCATTTCTGCTCCATTGTACGTAGGGGATAGGGTGATCTTCCCCTTCCCCTGGCCCCCGCGTCTAATTTTCCTTTTCCTTTCTCCTTGTCCTTGGATTGGCCTAAAAAAGGGGCCGGACTTTGGCCTCTCTGACGTTCTGTTGAGGAATGGGCTTCAGAGTCACTGGTGTGGACTTCTTGGACTCCCTGGGGTGCTCTCCCTCTTTGGTTTTTGCGTTGTTTGGGGTCTTGCTTCAGCCACGGGTATACTCTTCCATCTTTATAGTCATTAACAACTTTTTTGAATTTCAACTTCTTAAAGTGAATAAGATCACTTTTAATTTTTTTCCAGCTTGGTCTTAAGACTATCCAATGATTGTACAACGTCAGTACCAGGGCTAGACTGTTCAATGAGGATTTCCACTTTGAGTATATCCTTCCTTGTATGGCTAAGTTGTTCCCCCACCTCCTCAATAACCAAAATATTCAAGTCCAAAGAGGCCCTATTAAAGCTGCAGTTCAGTCTTTTTTTTTTTTATTTATTTTTTTACTTCAATAGTTTCATGTGTGCAATCTCTAATTACCTAAAGAACTGTATAGCTGCAGGTCAATTCGTTCTCCATGTATTGATAGGCGAAATTTGGTGACATAATTAGTGAAGGGATCTGTTTTTCTTCTGCTTCTGTCTCTCAGTGGAAGCTCATGAATATTCATGAGCACTCCTGCATTGACATGTGCTAGAGGGAGGGCAGGGCTGACAAAGGGGTGTGCCAGGGCTTGTGACAGGACATGAAGGGGCAGTGCCTTAGCAAATGGCTGTTAAAATAGAATAGAAGAAAATTGGTCTTTCAAAGTTGTTTTTTTAAAAACAGAAAATGCTAAAAGTATTTTTTCTTACTACAGAACTGATTTATTAAAAAAAACACACATGCAGGATATTGACTGAACTGCAGCTTTAAAGCATTGTCCTGCATACAGATCAGAGGCGAAGAATGGATATGGATACCCGATGTGAAGCTGGAAATAAGACCGAGAACAATACCGAAAAGACCGTTTCGAGTGATGAAATAGCCGTAACTGTGTAACTCTTCCAATTACCTGCAACTTCATGCAAAGAAATAGCAATGCTTGTTTTTAACGTGTTAGCGCCAAGGGGGAATTCAACTGCTGAGAGGTTAAGGGAGTTACTCACCCAAACTCAGCGACGCTTCTGTGTCTCTGTGATAACTCCCCCAGGACATGCCTGGAAACCAGAGGTAACTCAATGTATTTTTGATAAATAGAAACTTGACCTCGGAGACTGTGAGACCCCTCTCCTTCCCCCCCTTCCCTTGGCTTTCCAAACCCCACCATAACCAATACACAAATAACCACAAACACGAGGTCTGGCGGCCGCTGCTTTTTAGTAAAACTTCAATTAACCTAATTAGTGCCAACCCCCTGCCAGAGTGCTCGCTCATTGGGTAAAGGCCAAAGGTACCCGATCCAATGGCCCGTTACTCCCCCCTAGCCGGGCCCCGCCTGTCTGGCGAGAATGGGCCCAGGAACGCACGTGTAAATGAGCCGCGCCCTCTCACCACTCCCAGCCACCTTTTATTTTATTTCTGTTATTCTTTTTCATTGTTTATTTATTCTTTTTTTCCTTTTAAACACGTACAACCAACATATTTACCAGTATTCACAATAAAGGGCAGGGTGGGCGGGACTCCCATGGCAGGGCGTAGACTGACCCCGCGCCTCTGTCTAATTCTAACCTCCCTGGCCCTTCCCCCGGCTGTGTCACGTCACTGCCAGAGGGGGGGGGGGAAGGCCGAGGGGGACGTAGTCCACACTCACAGGTAAGGGAGAGCCTAGTCCCTCTGGTCATAGCGCCCGGTCACCGAGGGCTCAAGGCTACTTTTCTGGGTTATTTTGAAATGAGCTACACTGGGGAATATTTAGGGGTCTCCCCAAACAAAGAGAGAACATTTAGGGGTCTCTCCAGACACAGAGAACCCCACACACTTAGATCTGAGGTTTGTGCCCCTATTAGGCCTGGGCCTATTAGTAAGTTCAAGCTCGCTGAGGTGGGCTGAGCCGCGCTGAGCAGATGCACAAACCCCCTGCATCTGTCATCAGCGCGGCTATAGTTTCCCCCTCCGCATGCGTGCTCATGCGTGCAGAGGCTCAGAAACTTTGCCGAGACAGGCAAGTTTCAAATTTGCCGCTCGGGGAAGCGAAGAAGCGGTCACGTGACCGCTCCCATCCAATGGGAGTGGGGACTAGCCCCGCTTCCCGCTCCGCCTCCTGACACGCCTCCGCTCTGCCTCTGCTCGGCCTCCACCCCGCCCCCAGAGCGCGCTCACTGCCTCGCCTGCAAGGACAGAAAAAAACACAATTTTCAGCAGGCGAGGCAGAGCAGGAGCGCGGCTCAGTGCGGCTGAACCCTCTATGTCTCAGGCCTTACGTGGGGGGGGGGGAGAGAAATACATAGAAACAAAAATAAGGAGGGACAGAGATAAATAAAAGAGATAAGATTAAAGGGGGAGAGACAGACTGACAGGAGAGGGAAAGGAAAGGCAGAGAGTAGGGAGACTTCTCACCCAAGGTGATGAAACAGCTGTGACACATGGACACCTTCTCTGGGAAACCTTCCACTACCCATGTGACATTACACCTCCACCGTAGGGGGTCCTGCGTCTGGGGAGTGTGTGTGTAAAGGATCCTGGGGAGGGACGTATAACGGAGTTCTGGGGAGGGGTATATAATGGGTACTGGGCCTGGTGAGGTGGGTATAACGGGTACTGGGCCTGGGGAGGGGTGTATAACAGGGTACTGGGCCTGGGGAGGTGTGTATAACAGGGTACTGGGCCTTGGGAGGGGTATATAACAGGGTACTGGGCCTGGGGAGGGGTGTATAACAGGGTATTGGGCCTGGGGAGGGGTGTATAACTGGGTACTTGGCCTGGGGAGGTGGGTATAACGGGTATTTGCCCCGTGGAGGGCGGTATAATGTGGTATTGGGGGGGGGGGGGGGTATAGGTGGCACAGGAGCTCTTGCGATACAGAGTATCACTGTCCCTGGTTACAAACACTTCATGTCTCCTGCAGGTCAGGACACGCACGAAGGTGGAGCCCTTCGTGCCACCAGGCGACGAGGCGGGCTACGAGGCGGACGATGAGGCATACGACAAAGCGGGCGTCAAGTGGTGCGAAGAGGTGGGCTACAAGGCGGCCGATGAGGCAGACGATGAAGCGGATGTCAAGTCTGGCGACGAGGTGGGCCATGGCGAAGGAGAATACGAGAGGTGTGGACGGATCTGCTGCTTCACCTTTTTTAGGCGGAGAAGACCCCGGGAGCAGGTAGCAGAGGAGCCAGGGCGTAGATACAGGGGTTTTCTAGGGGCCCTGAGAAGTTGGTTTGACCGCAGGAGAGGCAGATAAGATCAGGAAGGCTGCGGGAGGGGCAGGTACTAGAGGGAGATAGGGATATTGGGCGTGAGAGGGTGAGAGAGAACAAGGAGCAGGGCCGGAGCACGGGTTTCATGCGCCCGAGGCGAAACTTAAAATTTGTGCCCCAGTTGTATAAAAAATAATAAGATAAATAAAATAATAAAATAAACAGTGGCGTAGCTATCGGGGCTGCAGGGGGTGCGACCGCACCCCAGCGCGACGCAAAATAAAAATAAAAAGGTGCCAAAATACTGGATAAAAAAAAATTAAAATAAATTTAAAAAAAAAAAGATAAATAAATTAGAAATAATAAGAGGAAAAAATAATAATGATTATTAATGCGCCCCTAGGAGCTCTGCGCGCTAGGCGACCGCCTAATGGATGGCTGGCCCTGCGAGGTATGCGGGAGGAAAAGGGGTGAATGGGATAGATATGCAGGGGGATGGGGGAGCAGGTGAGTTATACACAGTTGCACAAGGGCCCCATCACCCGCATCTCTATATACCGAGTGTGCCCCTGTGTATAACAACGCTGATCTGTGCTGCTCCATCTGATCTCACTGCGCAGTGATCCAGGGACCATCCGATCGCCATTTAATGGGGTCAGGAAGGAATTTATTTCCCCCATTGCACAGCAGGGGTTATGTTTCGCCTTCCTCTGGATCACAGCAACAAACTGCCCTTTGTGCATGAATTATCAGTGAGATCTTTATACACCCTGCATTGGTCTTCACCCATTCGCTGCCGGAGAGGCCTGCAGTGCATTGCTTTGCGTGTTACTATATCGCTCTGCAATGTGCTGCAGGCCCCTCCCAGCAAAGAGATTAATTATTTAAATAAAATACTCTCTTTAATCAAACCTATGTGTAGTGTCATTTCTATCTGTTGTATCTATTGCTAACAGCTCAGTGATTCTTCCCCAGGACGCTGCACTAGTGTCACGCTGCCAAGCCCGGGTGTGAAGAAGGTTTATAGGGTCACATATACACTTCTGCCAAAACACGAGTGCAAACAGGAAGCCCCTCTGATCTGTGCAAGATCTGTCATATCTTTTATTACACAAAACGGTATCTAAAAAGGTAAAAATAACATACATAGGATTCTGCTACAAATATCTCTCTAATTACAAACCAATTTGCAAATCATTCAGATTAGAGTCAAGCGAAAGAAAGGGTTAAGTATCTCATGTACAGTATATGCAGTGTAGGCTGTTCTGCAGCATTACATGCAGGGGGCAAAGGTAAGGAGATATAAGTAATGCTGATCTCAGAGCTGACCGGCTGACCTGCTCTACTGGCTGACCGGCTGACCTGCTCTACCGGCTGACCTGCTCTACCGGCTGACCGGCTGACCTGCTCTACCGGCTGACCTGCTCTACTGGCTGACCGGCTGACCTGCTCTACTGGCTGACCGGCTTCTCTTCTTTCAGCTAAATGACCTGAATTGTGGCCCCTGTATCTCCCAATTAAATGTTTTATTGGCATATTCTTGTTTGACTCGTTCTATACAGACATTTTCTATATATTCACTGTGGGATTTGATAACATCTGTAAAATCTCTCAGAATATCACATTCTGTACGTTTGTGCTGAAGATTTTTCCATTCTCAATTTACTTAATATTAGTTTTTGGCATCAATTATTTATATCGAGTCCAAAATACCTTTATACAGAATGCTGTTCCCTTTAGCCCACAAATGCTGCTTCATTAAAGCCCATGGGTGGCACTTTGTGCATTCTCAAACTTTTAGGCAACATCCCTAATTTCCAAAAGTGGGATAAAATCTGTGCATATTTAAATGGTTAATTTTCTTACTCAGACTCCTAAATCCCTCCCCAAATATATCCGTTTCACATAAAAGTGTGTGCGCTTCTCCTTCCGCCTAACTGGCACGTCGTCCTTACGGGCGCCACTCCTTGCAACTCCACGCTGCCCTCCAGTGGCAAAAGAAATAAGATACATTTACTATACTCGTCTGGCAGCTGCTCCCGTATAAGGTGGGTAACTCTGTATTAGGGGTCTTGGCAGACTATATTTTATACTTATGTCGGATAGATGAGGAATTAATATTCCTAACGGGTTATTGTGAGAGGCCTTAGATCTTATCCTATATGCACGCAGCCCTCGCCTCTCTGACCTTGAACACGTACTTCAATCTGATTTTTGAGACTTGAAACTGGATTTCCCAAAACAAACTGATTTTAAACACTGACAAGACTGTAACAATGGTATTTGGGACCAGAGCTAAATTGCTAAAGCTACCAATGACAGAGCTTCAGATAAAAACCAGCTCTAAAACCATCCTAGCCCCTGTTACTTGTTTGAAATATCTGGGCATTCAACCCAGATTAACATTTGGGTTGCACATTGATACTGTACCCTGACATCCAAATCCTATGCCAAACTAGGTGTACTTTAAAGGAACAAATCCTCCCTAAGGCCCTCATGCAGTAAGCAGCGATAAGCCACTTATCACCAGCTTATCGCCAAAAAAGCCACACTAATACACACGCACACACAGATACAGACACACTGATACACACACCCACCCACTGATACACTGATACACTGATACACACACACACACACACACTGATACACACCCACACACACCCACAACCACACACACACACACACACACACACACACACACACACACACACACACACACACACACACACACACACACACACACACACACACACACACACTGATACACACACACACACACACACACACAGATACACACACACACAGATACACACACACACAGATACACAAACACACAGAAATACACACAGATACACACACACTGATTCACACACACACACACACACACACACACACACACACACACACACACACACACACACACACACACACACACACACACACACACACACACACACACACACACACACACACACACACACACACACCCACTGATACACACACACACACACACACACACACACTGATACACACACACACACCCACTGATACACACACACACACACAGATACACACAGATACACACACACACGCACACAGATACACACACACACAGATACACAAACACACAGAAATACACACACACACACACACACACACACACACACACACAGATTCACACACACACACTGATACACACACACACACAGATGCACAAACACACAGAAATACACACAGATACACAAACACACACACACTGATTCACACACACACACACACACACACACACACACACACACACACACACACACACACACACACACACACACACACACACACACACACACACACACACACACACACACACACACACTGATACACACACACACACACACACACTGACACACACACACTGACACACACACATACACACACACACACACACACACACACACACACACACACACACACACACACACACACTGACACACACACACACACACCCACTGACACACCCACTGATACACACACACACACACACACACACACAGATACACACGCACACAGATACACACAAACACACACAGATACACAAACACACAGAAATACACACAGATACACACACACACACACACACACTGATTCACACACACACACACACACACACACACACACACACACACACACACACACACACACACACACACACACACACACACACACACACACACACACACACACACTGATACACACACACACACACACACTGAAACACACACACACACTGATACACACACACACTGATACACACACACTGATACACACACACAGAGATACACCCCGCCTCCCCCTGCACCGCCTGCGACCTCGCAGCAACCACTGCCAGCCCGCGAGCCCATCTCCCACACCAAGGGGACGGGGGGAAGTGAGCGCCGGGGGGCAAAGCTGTGAGCGACGGGGGACAAAGCTGTGAGCGCCGGGGGGGCAAAGGTGGGAGCGCCGGGGGGGCAAAGCTGTGAGCGCCGGGGGTGGAAAAGGTGGGAGCGCCGGGGGGCAAAGGTGGGAGTGCCGATGGGGCAAAGGTGGGAGCGCCGGGGGGGCAAAGGTGGGAGCGCCGATGGGGCAATGGTGGGAGCGCCGGGGGGGCAATGGTGGGAGCGCCGGGGGGCAAAGGTACAAGGTGGTACAAAGGTAGGCGCACCCCCGCTACCACCTCCTATTACCCCCCCTGGCTGGGACCCGGGACAGAAAGGGGACACTCACCGCGAACAGAGGAGCCGGGAGCGGGAAGACACGTGTGCTCTGCACAAAGCGGAAGTCCCGCCCCCGGCTTCCTCTGACCTGCCTGCAACCAATCCCCTGCGGGCCGGCCGGCATTCTAAGTCCCGCCCCCGGCATCATCATTCATCCAATCCCATGCGGGCCGGCCGGCATTCTAAGTCCCGCCCCCGGCATTCTCCTTCATTCAGTCTCCCCGGCAGCATTCACACACACACATAGAAAATACTTACCGGCCGCCGCATTCTCCTCACCGCCGCTGCCCCGCAATACCGGGACCAGGGACAAAAACCGGGACATAACCAGGACGGAGCAGAAAAAAACGGGACTGTCCCGGCAAAACCGGGACGAATGGTCACCCTACTTACAGACTATTCACTTGAGTGGACCATAAAGTGTCTTATAGAGGGAACTCTAAGGTGTCTTAAGATGCATTAAGATATATTATGTATGTAAATATTTATTTATATAGCGCTTTATAAGAGAGGCAATACAGTACAGAGAATTATAGTACAATAAGTGCAACAAACAAAATCAGACAATAGGAAAGGAAATCCCTGGCCTGGAGAGCTTACAGTCTTAATGCTAGATCCATGGAACTCTGTTGTGTTTACGCTAATAACGGGACATTCCTGAAATTGGTACCTGACCCTGTGTGGTAGGCAGACACAGGGGCAGTGCCTGCCAATATCATAAAGAGCAGTGCACTTCCTATTTAGTAGAAGTGTGTGTCAGAGTTAAGAGTTCAGTCCAGAGTTAGAGTCTGCTGAGTCTGTCACCTGGCTGGCCCAGGGTGACAGAGAAAGCCTATATCAATTGGCCGTTGGAGAAGGGGAGCCATCAGCCTCTGAGTAGAGCTGATGCAACCTTAGTTAGGGAGGTGGACCAATTCCTCTCACCCTGTTTAGGGGGCGAGGGAAGAGCTAGCCCCACCCTGGGTGCCCTTGACCTGGGGTGGTGGCAGGGACACAGAGACCATCCTGAGGGAGAGCAGTCCTGTGTGGAGGAAGACACCCTGTACCTGATTGACAGTCTTGTTGCTGCTATTCTGCTGCTGTGAATAAAGAGCTGCGGCTGCTTTTAAAGATATACAGTGTGAGACTGGAATCTCTCATCCCCGAGGGGGGGGGGGGGGGACTCTCTGGAAGGATTCCACCCGTATTCCTGGGGCTCAGAGATGGAGGCGCTGCACCATTACATACATAGTTACATAGTTACAAAATAGATGAGGTTGAAAAAAGACGTACGTCCATCAAGTTCAACCTATGCTAAATTCAGACAACAGATACTTAATTCTATATCTATACTTACTTATTGATCCAGAGGAAGGCAAACAAAAAACCCCATTAAGGGGAAAAATTAATTCCTTCCTGACTCCAAGAATTGGCAATCGGATTAATCCCTGGATCAACATCCTTCCCATATATACTTATTTGGTATATCCCTGTATACCTGTCCCATCTAAAAGATGTCCAACCTTTTTTTGAACAAATCTATTGTATCTGCCATCACAGTCTCCATGGGTAATGAGTTCCACATTTTAACTGCCCTTACTGTAAAGAACCCTTTCCTTTGTTGCTGGTGAAATTTCCTTTCCTCCAACCTTAAGGGATGGCCCCGAGTCCTTTGTACTGCCCGTGGGATGAATAGTTATTTTGAAAGCTCCTTGTATTGTCCCTGAATATATTTGTATATAGTTATCATATCCCCTCATAGACGCCTCTTTTCTAATGTCAATAAATCCAATATAGCTAGCCTCTCCTCATAAGTTAGAATGTCCATCCCCTTTATTAATTTGGTGGCTCTTCTCTGCACTCTCTCTAGTTCCATAATGTCTTTTCTTAGGATTGGTGCCCAAAATTGTACTCCATATTCAAGGTGTGGTCTTACTAATGCTTTGTAAAGGGGCATAATTATGTCTACTTCCCTTCCATCCATTGCCCGTTTGATGCAAGATAAGATCTTGTTTGCCTTTGCAGCTACTGCATGACATTGGGCACTATTGCTAAGCCTGCTGTCTACAAGCACCCCTAAATCCTTCTCCATCAAGGATTCCCCCAATATATCTCCATTTAATTTGTAAGTCGCCTTTTTATTCTTGCATCCCAAATGCATAACCTTATATTTATCTGTATTAAACCTCATTTGCCATTTACCTGCCCACGTTTCCAGTCTCTCCAAGTCCTTCTGAAGCGAAATTTCATCCTGCTCTGATGAGACGGAGGCATTCACCCCAGAAACCTGATCCTGTCATCCCCCATACCATCGCGGGAGACTCAGGCCCCCCTGTTGCCAGCAGGTATGCACCACACTCAGACACGTAGCCAGACCCTAGTACAGAGGAGGGGGGCCCGATCTGCGATTGGCCCAGGGAAGGGGGGCTATATTGGGAATCGATGTTATTTTTCTTCATATTAATGGGTATCCTCAAAGCTAATGATATGCCAAAATGACGTCCATTAGCAAAACTACAATTGTTTCTTCACTTTTTCTGCTTGATCAATAGGGTGACCAGATTTTGAAAATGAAAAACCGGGACACCTTAAAAAATAATTTATTAAACAAATTACATCACGTGACACCCCCCGTTGCCATGACAACAAGACACTCTGATGCCCCTGCAGTGTTAGTGTGTATAGAGGTGGGGGCTTTGCTTGGGCCCTTCAACTCTTACAGCCAGGGCATTATTGGCCAGGAATGCCCAGTTCGGAGGGGATTACTACTTCAAAATGTATTTGATTCGTAACAACATCAAAAAACTCTAATACCAATAACTAACAACCACAGACAATGATAATCTAAACCATCAAATAAAATGTCTACGGCCCTTGTTCAAGCATGTTTGCGGTACTTACCAGATAAATCAGTGCCTGCAATCCACGACTGTATCCGCCTCTCCGAGCGTCTGAAAGCAATCCAGCGTTCCTGGTGTGTGGCTGAAGAGGTGAGGGACTCCCTCCTCTCAAACGGAAAAGAAGAGCAAAAAATAGAGTTGGAACATTCCTATCATACAGGGATGAGAGAGAGAGACAGAGAATGAGAGAGAGACAGAGAATGAGAGAGAGACAGAGAATGAGAGAGAAACAGAGAATGAGAGAGAGACAGAGAATGAGAGAGAGACAGAGAATGAGAGAGAGACAGAGAATGAGAGACAGAGAATGAGAGACAGAGAATGAGAGAGAGACAGAGAATGAGAGAGAGACACAGAGAGAGAGAGACAGAGAATGAGAGAGAGACAGAGAGAGGGACATAGGGAGAGAGAGAGACACAGAGAGAGAGAGACAGACACAGAGAGAGAGAGAGACAAAAGTAATGTACTGTATAACCATTATACCGTACCCCCTAGTATTCGTGTAATCATTGTCCCACACCCCCTTTTACTCACGCTTTGGCAATACTGAAATGTTCTTTTGACAGAGACACACAGAGAGAAACAGAGACACACAGAGAGAGACAGAGACACAGAGAGAGAGACAGAGACACAGAGAGACACACAGAGAGAGACAGAGACACACAGAGAGAGACAGAGACACACAGAGAGAGACAGAGACACAGAGAGAGAGAGACACGGGCCTATTTAGTAAGCGTCGATAAGGCTGCGTCTATAGTATTTCAGACGGAGGGAAGGCACACACGCTGCAATACACTTGCTGAAGCCTGAGCTTTTTTATGGCTTTGCAGGGTATGCAGCGGGTGCGATTGGGGGCGTGGCAATAAATATTTGGAGGCGTGGCAATAACGTTCCGGCGCGGACGTCACTTCCCTACCTCACATCCCGATCCACCGGCATTTTTTCAGATGCAGCATCTGAAGCACTGTGCAGACAAGAAGAAAAATGCACACAATGCGCACCAGAGATTAAAATATAGTAAATTATTTATTAATAAAACAAGAAATAACCGAGGGGGATCCAACCCCACCTCAGTACTTTCTTCTCGTTGCTATTGCCACACTATACGTCCTGACGCCGGAAGGGAAGTTGGTACGCGACCAAGACGAGACACCGGATTTACAGTGGAACCACAACATACCACAGATTGCTGGAAGACCACACTGCGAGGGGCGCAGCCTATCGAGTTTCCCGGTCATCGTCCAAAGTCTGGAGCTGCGGAGTGACTTCCGGATTACCACGGAGCCCGAGCCTGTCTCACACAATGCTTTTACCAAACGGATGTTTGTGAGTTTGCTATTTTTATCTTGTCCAGGAAATGAAATTGTTAAACCGAATTTACACATGGAGCGGGCGCTTTCTCTTCTTTTTTTTGTTTAGATATCTATCGAGGAGGTGGTTGTTTCCCTGAAGAGAGCTGCCAGGGCTCCAGAGGACGCCCGAATTGGATCCTTTTATGATTGAGTTATAACATAGCTATTAGAGCTAGGTTTCTGTACTTTTATTGTGTTTAGGCATAGAGTTTATTATTATTTTATTACAGCTACTTTTTAGTAATTGCACTGTTATTAATTCTGACCACTAATTCTCACTGCCATTATAATCTCTCTCTAGCCACAACCAAATTGCTATATCAGCTATATTATTTATTGGTTATACCAGGGGAGCACAAACTTTTGCAGCTCGCCCCCCTGCCAGGCCTCGCGCCCCCCCACCTTACCTTGATGCGGCGTCATGTGACCTGCAGCGGCATTTGACGAGGGTGACGTCACATGACCCCGCAGCGTAATTTAACATACTGTGCTATATCTATGCACACACAGCTGTCTCTAGGCATAAAACACATCCACACCGGGGGAAGGACCAGCACAGATAACATTCCAAGAGACACTGTTTTTAAGTATACCTTTTGCTTGCTTCATTCATTGTAACATCGCCGGAAGAAGAGATCAGTGTATCTCGAAAGCTCGCACAAATAAAAGCATTTCGTTAGCCACAGAACGGTATCATCTATTTATTTTTTGATTATTGAAGCTCGGCTAACACGGTACTGATACCTCTATATATATATATTGCGCGCGCACACACACATATAACGTTTTAGCCAACTTTTTCATTTATCATTTGTAGAGAAAATGAACAATGTCGCCAGAAGTGCTATTTTTCAAAATGTAACATCTCTACTAATTAGTGTAAAATGATACTTCATATAAAGCAGGTTATGGGACCCATTATAAAATGACCTTCATGTTTCTTATCACATCCCAGTATATGGATACTTTCTATTATCACAAGCTGCTAACATGTGACAGGGCTCAGAGTCTGAGCCCAGAATGTGACATACAGAACATTCTCATTCTAAATTTCAAAAAATATTGTGTTGATTTCTGACCTGACTGCCGTGGTTACAGCTCAACCACTCTGTTCTACTGTATGTCACCACTTTCTGCCACAACCAGCTGACGGTGGATCTGCAAGGAGTTCAACGCTCATTGGCATCACATCTGTTGCTTGGTTGACGTATCATTTCTCCAGCTTTTAATTTTATTGTTTTTAAATAGATTATATTTATTTAGTTGAATAGATATTTATTTAGTTTAATAGATATTTATTTAATTTAATAGATTATATTTCTAAGTTTAATAAGTTATATTTCTTAGTTTAATAAGTTATATTTCTTAGTTTAATAAATTATATTTCTTAGTTTAATAAGTTATATTTCTTAGTTTAATAAGTTATATTTCTTAGTTTAATAAGTTATATTTGTTAGTTTAATAAATTATATTTCTTAGTAAATAAGTTATGTTTCTTAGTTAATAGATTATATTTGTTAGCACAGTAGATTATATTTACTAGTATTTAAGTCTCCCCCTCAGTGCCCCATTAGGACCCGTGCGCATATTTCACATCTTTTCGGAGTCGCTTATTTTTTAGACCCTCGGAGCCGAAACCTAAAGGGGTCAGCTAAGAAAGTTCGGATCAAGAGGAGCCGCACAGCTTAAAGACAGAACATTTCCAAGGGAGATGGAGACAATTTGGGTAAGATCTGATTAAAGGACATCCTTTGAGGAAGGAAAGGGTGACGGGGGAGTCAAAGAGGGGGGTGAGAGAGCAAGGTTGTGTGTCAGATTGGGGCAGAGCAAGAGAACGCAAAAATGATGGGGATTTGCTGCACACCAAAAAAAAACAATAAGCAGTGATACTTTTACCGGTGCCCCTTAGTCTCAGGGAAGACCGGCATTTCGTCCAATGGATACAATATGATTGATGGGAAAGGGCACACGGATTTGAATAAAAAAAGATAATTTATTGTGCCACAGACTACAATGTTTCGGCTGCTGGCCTTTCTTTGCTGGATTTAGTGGGTTTAGCCACTTTACCTGAGAAAGACCAGCAGGCCGAAATTTTGTTGTCTATGGCAGTGCAAGAGAAAACAGGTTGGGGGGGGTGGGTTCTCGCAAAGTCGCCGACCCATGGGTGAGTGTCCCCGGTGGAAACTAGTCCTGGACCCCGGGAAAGCTGTCTGTGGCCCATACAAGCTGAGTAACATATAAAAAGGACACATGTATGTTCAGAATGAGTTAGCATGGTATTTTGAGAGGCACCATAGCAGGTCAGTGCAAGTCAGTGCAGAGCACTGCAAGGTCAGTCAATATGAGGAAGGGTCCGATGGAGGAGTTGGAGGGTCCCAGAATATCTCTTAAAGCAGGGGTGCGCAAATCAAGGGGCACGACATTTTCTTGGGAGGAGGGGCTCGGCGCTTACAGAGGCCCCTCGCTCTTCCCCACAGCATTTAAATTAAATGCCGGAGATCGCGCGCAAGGCCTCTGTAAGTTCCCTTTCCTTGTCTCCGGCGGCTTCTGGCGACAGCAACGTGGCGTCACATGATGTGGCATTGCCATAGCAACGTGATATCACATGACGTCGTTACATCAGAACGTCGGAGACAAGGTGGGGAAGGTGGAGGGGGGAGCAGGGGGAAAAGGTTGTGCAACCCTGTCTTAAAGCATTGCCTTGCATACAGATCAGAGGCCAAGAATGGATATGGATATCCGATGTGAAGCCGGAAATAAGACAGAAAAGACCGTTTCGGGGGAAGAAGGTGAGTGATGAAATAGCCGTCACTGTGTAACTCTTCCAATTACCTGCAACTTCATGCAGAGAAATAGCAACGCTTGTTTTTAACGTGCTAAGCGCCTAATGGGGAATTCAACTGCTGAGAAGTTAAGGGAGTTACTAACCCAAACTCAGCGACGTTTCTGTGTCTCTGTGATAACTCCCTCAGGACATGCCTGAAAACCAGAGGTAACTCAATGTATTTTTGATAAATAGAAACATGACCTTCTGGGGAGGGGTATATAATGGGTACTGGGCCTGGTGAGGTGGGTATAACGGGTACTGGGCCTGGTGAGGTGGGTATAACGAGTACTGGGCCTGGGGAGGGGCGTATAACAGGGTACTGGGCCTTGGGAGGGTTGTATAACTGGGTACTGGGCCTGGGGAGGTGGGTATAACGGGTATTTGCCCTGTGGAGGGCGGTATAACGTGGTATTGGGGATGGGGTATAAGTGGCACAGGAGCTCTTGCGATACAGAGTATCACTGTCCCTGGTTACAAACACTTCATGTCTCCTGCAGATCAGGACACGCACGAAGGTGGTGCCCTTTGTGCCACCAGACGACGAGGCGGGCTACGAGGCGGACGACGAGGCATATGACAAAGCGGGCGTCAAGTGGAACAATGAGGTGGGCTACAAGGCGGCCGATGACGCAGACGTGGTGTACGATGACCAAGGAGCATACGACAGGTGTGGCCGGATCTGCTGCTTCACCTTTTTTAGGCGGAGGAGAAGACCCCGGGAGCAGGTAGGAGAATACGAGAGGTGCGGACAGATCTGCTGCTTCACCTTTTTTAGGCGGAGAAGAAGCCAGGAGCAGGTAGCAGAGGAGCCAGGGCGTAGATACAGGGGTATTCTAGGGGCCCTGAGAAGTTGGTTTGACCGCAGGAGAGGCAGATAAGATCAGGAAGGCTGAGGGAGGGGCAGGTACTAGAGGGAGATAGGGATATTGGGCGTGAGAGGGTGAGAGAGAACAAGGAGCAGGGCCAGAGCACGGGTTTCATGCGCCCGAGGCGAAACTTAAAATTTGTGCCCCAGTTGTATAAAAAATAATAAGATAAATAAAATTATAAAATAAACAGTGGCGTAGATATCGGGGCTGCAGGGGGTGCGACCGCAACCCAGCGCGACGCAAAATAAAAATAAAAGGGCGCCAAAATACTGGATAAAAAAAAGAATAATAATTTTAAAAAAAAGATAAATAAATAAAATAATAAGAGGAAAAAATAATAATGATTATTAATGCGCCCCTAGGACCTCTGCGCGCTAGGCGACCGCCTAATGACCGGCCGGCCCTGCGAGGTATGCGGGAGGAAAAGGGGTGAATGGGATAGATATGCAGGGGGATGGGGGAGCAGATGAGTTATACACAGGGACACAAGGGCCCCATCACCCGCATCTCTATATACTGAGTGTGCCCCTGTGTATAACAACGCTGATCTGTGCTGCTCCATCTGATCTCACTGCGCAGTGATCCAGGGACCATCCTATCGCCATTTAATGGGGTCAGGAAGGAATTTTTTTCCCCCATTGCACAGCAGGGGTTATGTTTCGCCTTCCTCTGGATCACAGCAACAAACTGCCCTTTGTGCATGAATTATCAGTGAGATCTTTATACACCCTGCATTGGTCTTCACCCCTTTGCTGCCGGAGGGGCCTGCAATGCATTGCTCTGCGTGTTACTATATCGCTCTGCAATGTGCTGCAGGCCCCTCCCAGCAAAGAGATTCATTATTTCAATAAAATACTCTCTTTAATCAAACCTATGTGTAGTGTCTTTTCTATCCGTTGTATCTATTGCTAACAGTTCAGTGATTCTTCCCCAGGACGCTGCACTAGTGTCACGCTGCCAAGCCCGGGTGTGAGGGAGATTTATAGGGTCACATATACACTTCTGCCAAAACACGAGTGCAAACAGGAAGCCCCTCTGATCTCATATCTTTTATTACATAAAACGGTATCTAAAAAGGTAAAAATAACATACATGGGATTCTGCTACAAATATCTCTCTAATTACAAACCAATTAGCAAATCATTCAGATTAGTCGAGCGAAAAGAAAGGGTTAAGTATCTCATGTACAGTATATGCAGTGTAGGCTGTCCTGCAGCATTACATGCAGGGGACAACGTTTAGGGGATATAAGTAATGCTGATCTCAGAGCTGACCGGCTGACCTGCTCTACCGGCTGACCGGTTGACCTGCTCTTCTGGCTGACCTGCTGACCTGCTCTACTGGCTGACCGGCTGACCT
>NC_134498.1:9235420-9267920 GCF_040206685.1 Ascaphus truei
GAGCGCCAGGGGGACAAAGCTGTGAGCGCCGGAGGGGCAAAGGTGGGAGCGCCCGGGGGCAAAGCTGTGAGCGCCGGGGGGGGCAAAGGTGGGAGCGCCGGGGGGCAAAGGTGGGAGTGCCGATGGGGCAAAGGTGGGAGCGCCGGGGGGCAAAGGTGGGAGCGCCGGGGGGCAAAGGTGGGAGCGCCGATGGGGCAATGGTGGGAGCGCCGGGGGGGCAATGGTGGGAGCGCCGGGGGGGCAAAGGTACAAGGTGGTACAAAGGTAGGCGCACCCCCGCTACCACCTCCTATTACCCCCCCTGGCTGGGACCCGGGACAGAAAGGGGACACTCACCGCGAACAGAGGAGCCGGGAGCGGGAAGACACGTGTGCTCTGCACAAAGCGGAAGTCCCGCCCCCGGCTTCCTCTGACCTGCCTGCAACCAATCCCCTGCGGGCCGGCCGGCCGGCATTCTAAGTCCCGCCCCCGGCATTCTCCTTCATTCAGTCTCCCCGGCAGCATTCACACACACACATAGAAAATACTTACCGTCCGCCGCATTCTCCTCACCGCCGCTGCCCCGCAATACCGGGACCAGGGACAAAAACCGGGACATAACCGGGACGGAGCTAAAATCGGGACAGGGCAGAAAAAAACGGGACTGTCCCGGCAAAACCGGGACGAATGGTCACCCTACTTACAGACTATTCACTTGAGTGGACCATAAAGTGTCTTATAGAGGGAACTCTAAGGTGTCTTAAGATGCATTAAGATATATTATGTATGTAAATATTTATTTATATAGCGCTTTATAAGAGAGGCAATACAGTACAGAGAATTATAGTACAATAAGTGCAACAAACAAAATCAGACAATAGGAAAGGAAATCCCTGGCCTGGAGAGCTTACAGTCTTAATGCTAGATCCATGGAACTCTGTTGTGTTTACGCTAATAACGGGACATTCCTGAAATTGGTACCTGACCCTGTGTGGTAGGCAGAGACACAGGGGCAGTGCCTGCCAATATCATAAAGAGCAGTGCACTTCCTATTTAGTAGAAGTGTGTGTCAGAGTTAAGAGTTCAGTCCAGAGTTAGAGTCTGCTGAGTCTGTCACCTGGCTGGCCCAGGGTGACAGAGAGAGCCTATATCAATTGGCCGTTGGAGAAGGGGAGCCATCAGCCTCTGAGTAGAGCTGATGCAACCTTAGTTAGGGAGGTGGACCAATTCCTCTCACCCTGTTTAGGGGGCGAGGGAAGAGCTAGCCCCACCCTGGGTGCCCTTGACCTGGGGTGGTAGCAGGGACACAGAGACCATCCTGAGGGAGAGCAGTCCTGTGTGGAGGAAGACACCCTGTACCTGATTGACAGTCTTGTTGCTGCTATTCTGCTGCTGTGAATAAAGAGCTGCGCCTGCTTTTAAAGATATACAGTGTGAGACTGGAATCTCTCATCCCCGAGGGGGGGGGGGGGGACTCTCTGGAAGGATTCCACCCGTATTCCTGGGGCTCAGAGATGGAGGCGCTGCACCATTACATACATAGTTACATAGTTACATAATAGATGAGGTTGAAAAAAGACGTACGTCCATCAAGTTCAACCTATGCTAAATTCAGACAACAGATACTTAATTCTATATCTATACTTACTTATTGATCTAGAGGAAGGCAAACAAAAAACCCCATTAAGGGGAAAAATTAATTCCTTCCTGACTCCAAGAATTGGCAATCGGATTAATCCCTGGATCAACATCCTTCCCATATATACTTATTTGGTATATCCCTGTATACCTGTCCCATCTAAAAAGATGTCCAACCTTTTTTTGAACAAATCTATTGTATCTGCCATCACAGTCTCCATGGGTAATGAGTTCCACATTTTAACTGCCCTTACTGCAAAGAACCCTTTCCTTTGTTGCTGGTGAAATTTCCTTTCCTCCAACCTTAAGGGATGGCCCCGAGTCCTTTGTACTGCCCGTGGGATGAATAGTTCTTTTGAAAGCTCCTTGTATTGTCCCTGAATATATTTGTATATAGTTATCATATCCCCTCTTAGACGCCTCTTTTCTAATGTAAATAAATCCAATATAGCTAGCCTCTCCTCATAAGTTAGAATGTCCATCCCCTTTATTAATTTGGTGGCTCTTCTCTGCACTCTCTCTAGTTCCATAATGTCTTTTCTTAGGATTGGTGCCCAAAATTGTACTCCATATTCAAGGTGTGGTCTTACTAATGCTTTGTAAAGGGGCATAATTATGTCTACTTCCCTTCCATCCATTGCCCGTTTGATGCAAGATAAGATCTTGTTTGCCTTTGCAGCTACTGCATGACATTGGGCACTATTGCTAAGCCTGCTGTCTACAAGCACCCCTAAATCCTTCTCCATCAAGGATTCCCCCAATATATCTCCATTTAATTTGTAAGTTGCCTTTTTATTCTTGCATCCCAAATGCATAACCTTACATTTATCTGTATTAAACCTCATTTGCCATTTACCTGCCCACGTTTCCAGTCTCTCCAAGTCCTTCTGAAGCGAAATTTCATCCTGCTCTGATGAGACGGAGGCATTCACCCCAGAAACCTGATCCTGTCATCCCCCATACCATCGCGGGAGACTCAGGCCCCCCTGTTGCCAGCAGGTATGCACCACACTCAGACACGTAGCCAGACCCTAGTACAGAGGAGGGGGGCCCGATCTGCGATTGGCCCAGGGAAGGGGGGCTACATTGGGAATCGATGTTATTTTTCTTCATATTAATGGGTATCCTCAAAGCTAATGATATGCCAAAATGACGTCCATTAGCAAAACTACAATTGTTTCTTCACTTTTTCTGCTTGATCAATAGGGTGACCAGATTTCGAAAATGAAAAACCGGGACACCTTAAAAAATAATTTATTAAACAAATTACATCACGTGACACCCCCCGTTGCCATGACAACAAGACACTCTGATGCCCCTGCAGTGTTAGTGTGTATAGAGGTGGGGGCTTTGCTTGGGCCCTTCAACTCTTACAGCCAGGGCATTATTGGCCAGGAATGCCCAGTTCGGAGGGGATTACTACTTCAAAATGTATTTGATTCGTAACAACATCAAAAAACTCTAATACCAATAACTAACAACCACAGACAATGATAATCTAAACCATCAAATAAAATGTCTACGGCCCTTGTTCAAGCATGTTTGCGGTACTTACCAGATAAATCAGTGCCTGCAATCCACGACTGTATCCGCCTCTCCGAGCGTCTGAAAGCAATCCAGCGTTCCTGGTGTGTGGCTGAAGAGGTGAGGGACTCCCTCCTCTCAAACGGAAAAGAAGAGCAAAAAATAGAGTTGGAACATACCTATCATACAGGGATGAGAGAGACAGAGAATGAGAGAGAGACAGAGAATGAGAGAGAGACAGAGAATGAGAGAGAGACAGAGAATGAGAGAGAGACAGAGAATGAGAGAGAGACAGAGAATGAGAGACAGAGAATGAGAGAGAGACAGAGAATGAGAGAGAGACACAGAGAGAGAGAGACAGAGAATGAGAGAGAGACAGAGAGAGGGACATAGGGAGAGAGAGAGACACAGAGAGAGAGAGACAGACACAGAGAGAGAGAGAGACAAAAGTAATGTACTGTAATAACCATTATACCGTACCCCCTAGTATTCGTGTAATCATTGTCCCACACCCCCTTTTACTCACGCTTTGGCAATACTGAAATGTTCTTTTGACAGAGACACACAGAGAGAGACAGAGACACAGAGAGAGAGACAGAGACACAGAGAGACACACAGAGAGAGACAGAGACACACAGAGAGAGACAGAGACACACAGAGAGAGACAGAGACACAGAGAGAGAGAGACACGGGCCTATTTAGTAAGCGTCGATAAGGCTGCGTCTATAGTATTTCAGACGGAGGGAAGGCACACACGCTGCAATACACTTGCTGAAGCCTGAGCTTTTTTATGGCTTTGCAGGGTATGCAGCGGGTGCGATTGGGGGCGTGGCAATAAATATTTGGAGGCGTGGCAATAACGTTCCGGCGCGGACGTCACTTCCCTACCTCACATCCCGATCCACCGGCATTTTTTCAGATGCAGCATCTGAAGCACTGTGCAGACAAGAAGAAAAATGCACACAATGCGCACCAGAGATTAAAATATAGTAAATTATTTATTAATAAAACAAGAAATAACCGAGGAGGATCCAACCCCACCTCAGTACTTTCTTCTCGTTGCTATTGCCACACTATACGTCCTGACGCCGGAAGGGAAGTTGGTACGCGACTAAGACGAGACACCGGATTTACAGTGGAACCACAACATACCACAGATTGCTGGAAGACCACACTGCGAGGGGCGCAGCCTATCGAGTTTCCCGGTCATCGTCCAAAGTCTGGAGCTGCGGAGTGACCACCGGATTACCACGGAGCCCGAGCCTGTCTCACACAATGCTTTTACCAAACGGATGTTTGTGAGTTTGCTATTTTTATCTTGTCCAGGAAATGAAATTGTTAAACCGAATTTACACATGGAGCGGGCGCTTTCTCTTCTTTTTGTTTAGATATCTATCGAGGAGGTGGTTGTTTCCCTGAAGAGAGCTGCCAGGGCTCCAGAGGACGCCCGAATTGGATCCTTTTATGATTGAGTTATAACATAGCTATTAGAGCTAGGTTTCTGGACTTTTATTGTGTTTAGGCATAGTGTTTATTATTATTTTATTACAGCTACTTTTTAGTAATTGCACTGTTATTAATTCTGACCACTAATTCTCACTGCCATTATAATCTCTCTCTAGCCACAACCAAATTGCTATATCAGCTATATTATTTATTGGTTATACCAGGGGAGCACAAACTTTTGCAGCTCGCCCCCCTGCCGGTGCTCGCGCCCCCCCACCTTACCTTGATGCGGCGTCATGTGACCTGCAGCGGCACTTGACGAGGGTGACGTCACATGACCCCGCAGCGTAATTTAACATACTGTGCTATATCTATGCACACACAGCTGTCTCTAGGCATAAAACACATCCACACCGGGGGAAGGACCAGCACAGATAACATTCCAAGAGACACTGTTTTTAAGTATAACTTTTGCTTGCTTCATTCATTGTAACATCGCCGGAAGAAGAGATCAGTGTATCTTGAAAGCTCGCACAAATAAAAGCATTTCGTTAGCCACAGAACGGTATCATCTATTTATTTTTTGATTATTGAAGCTCGGCTAACACGGTACTGATACCTCTATATATATATATTGCGCGCGCACACACACATATAACGTTTTATCCAACTTTTTCATTTATCATTTGTAGAGAAAATGAACAATGTCGCCAGAAGTGCTATTTTTCAAAATGTAAAATCTCTACTAATTAGTGTAAAATGATACTTCATATAAAGCAGGTTATGGGACCCATTATAAAATGACCTTCATGTTTCTTATCACATCCCAGTATATGGATACTTTCTATTATCACAAGCTGCTAACATGTGACAGGGCTCAGAGTCTGAGCCCAGAATGTGACATACAGAACATTCTCATTCTAAATTTCAAAAAATATTGTGTTGATTTCTGACCTGACTGCCGTGGTTACAGCTCAACCACTCTGTTCTACTGTATGTCACCACTTTCTGCCACAACCAGCTGACGGTGGATCTGCAAGGAGTTCAACGCTCATTGGCATCACATCTGTGACTTGGTTGACGTATCATTTCTCCAGCTTTTTATTGTATTGTTTTTAAATACATTATATTTATTTAGTTGAATAGATATTTATTTAGTTTAATAGATATTTATTTAGTTTAATAGATTATATTTCTAAGTTTAATAAGTTATATTTCTTAGTTTAATAACCCTAACCCTAATAAGTTATATTTCTTAGTTTAATAAAATATATTTCTTAGTTTAATAAGTTATATTTCTTAGTTTAATAAGTTATATTTGTTAGTTTAATAAATTATATTTCTTAGTAAATAAGTTATGTTTCTTAGTTAATAGATTATATTTGTTAGCACAGTAGATTATATTTACTAGTATTTAAGTCTCCCCCTCAGTGCCCCATTAGGACCCGTGCACATATTTCACATCTTTTCGGAGTCGCTTATTTTTTAGACCCTCGAAGCCGAAACCTAAAGGGGTCAGCTAAGAAAGTTCGGATCAAGAGGAACCGCACAGCTTAAAGACAGAACATTTCCAAGGGAGATGGAGACAATTTGGGTAAGATCTGATTAAAGGACATCCTTTGAGGAAGGAAAGGGTGACGGGGGAGTCTAAGAGGGGGGTGAAAGAGCAAGGTGGTGTGTCAGATTGGGGCAGAGCAAGAGAACGCAAAAATGATGGGGATTTGCTGCACACCAAAAAAAAATGATTGATGGGAAAGGGCACACGGATTTGAATAAAAAAAGATAATTTATTGTGCCACAGACTACAATGTTTCGGCTGCTGGCCTTTCTTTGCTGGATTTAGTGGGTTTAGCCACTTTACCTGAGAAAGACCAGCAGGCCGAAATGTTGTTGTCTATGGCAGTGCAAGAGAAAACAGGTTGGGGGGGGTGGGTTCTCGCAAAGTCGCCGACCCATGGGTGAGTGTCCCCGGTGGAAACTAGTCCTGGACCCCGGGAAAGCTGTCTGTGGCCCATACAAGCTGTGTAACATGTAGAAAGGACACATGTATGTTCAGAATGAGTTAGCATGGTATTTTGAGAGGCACCATAGCAGGTCAGTGCAAGTCAGTGCAGAGCACTGCAAGGTCAGTCAATATGAGGAAGGGTCCGATGGAGGAGTTGGAGGGTCCCAGAATATCTCTTAAAGCAGGGGTGCGCAAATCAAGGGGCACGACATTTTCTTGGGAGGAGGGGCTCGGCGCTTACAGAGGCCCCTCGCTCTTCCCCACAGCATTTAAATTAAATGCCGGAGATCGCGCTCAAGGCCTCTGTAAGTTCCCTTTCCTTGTCTCCGGCGGCTTCTGGCGACAGCAATGTGGCGTCACATGATGTGGCATTGCCATAGCAACGTGATATCACATGACGTCGTTACATCAGAACGTCGGAGACAAGGTGGGGAAGGTGGAGGGGGGAGCAGGGGGAAAAGGTTGTGCAACCCTGTCTTAAAGCATTGCCTTGCATACAGATCAGAGGCCAAGAATGGATATGGAAATCCGATGTGAAGCCGGAAATAAGACAGAAAAGACCGTTTCGGGGGAAGAAGGTGAGTGATGAAATAGCCGTCACTGTGTAACTCTTCCAATTACCTGCAACTTCATGCAGAGAAATAGCAACGCTTGTTTTTAACGTGCTAAGCGCCTAATGGGGAATTCAACTGCTGAGAAGTTAAGGGAGTTACTAACCCAAACTCAGCAACGTTTCTGTGTCTCTGTGATAACTCCCCCAGGACATGCCTGAAAACCAGAGGTAACTCAATGTATTTTTGATAAATAGAAACATGACCTTCTGGGGAGGGGTATATAATGGGTACTGGGCCTGGTGAGGTGGGTATAACGGGTACTGGGCCTGGTGAGGTGGGTATAATGAGTACTGGGCCTGGGGAGGGGCGTATAACAGGGTACTGGGCCTTGGGAGGGTTGTATAACTGGGTACTGGGCCTGGGGAGGTGGGTATAACGGGTATTTGCCCTGTGGAGGGCGGTATAACGTGGTATTGGGGATGGGGTATAAGTGGCACAGGAGCTCTTGCGATACAGAGTATCACTGTCCCTGGTTACAAACACTTCATGTCTCCTGCAGATCAGGACACGCACGAAGGTGGTGCCCTTTGTGCCACCAGACGACGAGGCGGGCTACGAGGCGGACGACGAGGCATACGACAAAGCGGGCGTCAAGTGGAACAATGAGGTGGGCTACAAGGCGGCCGATGACGCAGACGTGGTGTACGATGACCAAGGAGCATACGACAGGTGTGGCCGGATCTGCTGCTTCACCTTTTTTAGGCGGAGGAGAAGACCCCGGGAGCAGGTAGGAGAATACGAGAGGTGCGGACAGATCTGCTGCTTCACCTTTTTTAGGCGGAGAAGAAGCCAGGAGCAGGTAGCAGAGGAGCCAGGGCGTAGATACAGGGGTATTCTAGGGGCCCTGAGAAGTTGAAGAAAAACATAGGTGCAGGGATGCACCAATATAGGTGCTCAGAAATGTGTAAAAGTTGCTGGAGAAATATCTCTTCCAAGTATAAGTTGTAGGCATAGGGCAAAGCTGATAGGGCGCCAGGGTCTCTAGCAATGATGTGGCTCCCCAAGAGCACTATAATAAAATGTTATGAGACTCACCCTTGACCAGCTGTAGATGCCGTGCCCGTGATGGATGTCCCGGTGTGTAGCACCGCCAACCCTCGAACGACTCGTCCGTCGTGAGGGCGGTCAATGACCGGCGGTGTGTTGAGTGGTCTCTGCTCCAGCAACCCGGCGTGCGACCGAAAATGGCAGATAGGAGAAGACGCCTCACAAGGAGGAAACACGCGATGCACCGCCGTCAGAACAAATGGAAGGCTGGTCAGCTGACTGTGAAAAAAAACTTTATTGCTCCCAATGTAGAGCTAGCACACTTTGACGCCCTGAGAAGTTGGTTTGACCGCAGGAGAGGCAGATAAGATCAGGAAGGCTGAGGGAGGGGCAGGTACTAGAGGGAGATAGGGATATTGGGCGTGAGAGGGTGAGAGAGAACAAGGAGCAGGGCCAGAGCACGGGTTTCATGCGCCCGAGGCGAAACTTAAAATTTGTGCCCCAGTTGTATAAAAAATAATAAGATAAATAAAATAATAAAATAAACAGTGGCGTAGATATCGGGGCTGCAGGGGGTGCGACCGCACCCCAGCGCGACGCAAAATAAAAATAAAAGGGCGCCAAAATACTGGATAAAAAAAAGAATAATAATTTAAAAAAAAAGATAAATAAATAAAATAATAAGAGGAAAAAATAATAATGATTATTAATGCGCCCCTAGGACCTCTGCGCGCTAGGCGACCGCCTAATGGCCGGCCGGCCCTGCGAGGTATGCGGGAGGAAAAGGGGTGAATGGGATAGATATGCAGCAGGGGGATGGGGGAGCAGGTGAGTTATACACAGGGGCACAAGGGCCCCATCACCCGCATCTCTATATACTGAGTGTGCCCCTGTGTATAACAACGCTGATCTGTGCTGCTCCATCTGATCTCACTGCGCAGTGATCCAGGGACCATCCGATCGCCATTTAATGGGGTCAGGAAGGAATTTTTTTCCCCCATTGCACAGCAGGGGTTATGTTTCGCCTTCCTCTGGATCACAGCAACAAACTGCCCTTTGTGCATGAATTATCAGTGAGATCTTTATACACCCTGCATTGGTCTTCACCCCTTTGCTGCCGGAGGGGCCTGCAATGCATTGCTCTGCGTGTTACTATATCGCTCTGCAATGTGCTGCAGGCCCCTCCCAGCAAAGAGATTCATTATTTCAATAAAATACTCTCTTTAATCAAACCTATGTGTAGTGTCTTTTCTATCCGTTGTATCTATTGCTAACAGCTCAGTGATTCTTCCCCAGGACGCTGCACTAGTGTCACGCTGCCAAGCCCGGGTGTGAGGGAGATTTATAGGGTCACATATACACTTCTGCCAAAACACGAGTGCAAACAGGAAGCCCCTCTGATCTCATATCTTTTATTACACAAAACGGTATCTAAAAAGGTAAAAATAACATACATGGGATTCTGCTACAAATATCTCTCTAATTACAAACCAATTAGCAAATCATTCAGATTAGTCGAGCGAAAAGAAAGGGTTAAGTATCTCATGTACAGTATATGCAGTGTAGGCTGTTCTGCAGCATTACATGCAGGGGACAACGTTTAGGGGATATAAGTAATGCTGATCTCAGAGCTGACCGGCTGACCTGCTCTACCGGCTGACCTGCTCTTCTGGCTGACCTGCTGACCTGCTCTACTGGCTGACCGGCTGACCTGCTCTACCGGCTGACCGGCTTCTCTTCTTTCAGCTAAATGACCTGAATTGTGGCCCCTGTATCTCCCAATTAAACGTTTTATTGGCATATTCTTGTTTGACTCGTTCTATACAGACATTTTCTATATATTCATTGTGGGATTTGATAACATCTGTAAAATCTCTCAGAATATCACATTCTGTACGTTTGTGTTGAAGATTTTTCCATTCTCAATTTACTTAATATTAGTTTTTGGCAACAGTTATTTATATCGAGTCCAAAATACCTTTATACAGAATGCTGTTCCATTTAGCCCACAAATGCTGCTTCATTAAAGCCCATGGGTGGCACTTTATGCATTCTCAAACTTTTAGGCAACATCCCTAATTTCCAAAAGTGGGATTAAATCTGTACATATTTAAATGGTTAATTTTCTTACTCAGACTCCTAAATCCCTCCCCAAATATATCCGTTTCACATAAAAGTGTGTGCGCTTCTCCTTCCGCCTAACTGGCACGTCGTCCTTACGGGCGCCACTCCTTGCAACTCCACGCTGCCCTCCAGTGGCAAAAGAAATAAGATACATTTACTATACTCGTCTGGCAGCTGCTCCCGTATAAGGTGGGTAACTCTGTATTAGGGGTCTTGGTAGACTAAATCTTATACTTATGTCGGATAGATGAGGAATTAATATTCCTAACGGGTTATTGTGAGAGGCCTTAGATCTTATCCTATATGCACGCAACCCTCGCCTCTCTGACCTTGAACACATACTTCAATCTGATTTTTGAGACTTGAAACTGGATTTCCCAAAACAAACTGATTTTAAACACTGACAAGACTGTAACAATGGTATTTGGGACCAGAGCTTAATTGCTAAAGCTACCAATGACAGAGCTTCAGATAAAAACCAGCTCTAAAACCATCCTAGCCCCTGTTACTTGTTTGAAATATCTGATCATTCAACTCCCATTTAACAATTGGGTTGCACATTGATACCCTGACATCCAAATCCTATGCCAAACTAGGTGTACTTTAAAGGAACAAATCCTCCCTAAGGCCCTCATGCAGTAAGCAGCGATAAGCCACTTATCACCAGCTTATCGCCAAAAAAGCCACACTGATACACACACACACACACACAGATACAGACACACTGATACACACACACACACACACCGCGCCCTGATGGCAGGGGTGGAGGCGTGGGGCTCCTGCTCTCCTCTGTCTGCCGTTACCGAACCCTTCCTATTCCCCCCTCTCTTGCTTTTCCCTCCTTTGAGGCTCACACTGTCCAGATCTTCTCTCCTCTCCCTGTTCATGTGGCGGTCATCTATCGCCCACCTACCTTTACTCATTCCCTTTCTGCCTTTCTGCCTTTCTCTCTCACTTTGAATCCTGGCTCTCTTTCTTTCTCTCCTCAGACTCCCCTGTTCTTCTCCTTGGGGACTTCAATTGCCACATTGATGACCCCTCTCTCTCTTGGGCTTCCCGCTTTCTTTCTCTTACCTCTTCTTTTGGCCTTCAACAGTGGACTGCAGCCAGCACCCACAAGGATGGCCACTACTTAGACCTGGTTTTCACTAAAAACTTCTCTCTCTCTGATTTCTCCATTTCCCCTTTTCCTCTCTCTGACCATCATCTCATGTCATTCTCTTTATCTCGCTTCTCCCCTTCTCCACCTCCATCTACCCCCCGGTTCTGCAGAAACCTGCGCTCTATTCACTTACCTGACTTTGAGTCCACTTTACACTCCTCCCTCTCCTCTCTCAGCTCTACTACAGACCCTGACAACCTGGTCAGAAAGTACAACTCTGTCTTGTCCTCATCTCTTGATCTACATGCCCCGCTTTCTCTCTGCCGCCCTCGCCCTTCTAACCCTAGACCCTGGCTAAATTCCCACACGCGCATGCTGCGTTCCTCCACTCGTTCCTCTGAACGCCTCTGGAGGAAGTCTCACACTCTCGCAGACTTCCTTCACTACAAATTTATGCTATCCTGTTTCAACTCTGCCCTCTCGCAAGCTAAACAAGCCTACTTTTCTGCACTAATCAACATGCACAAGTCTAACCCACGCCGACTGTTCTCTGTCTTTGATACTCTACTCAAACCACCCTCAGCTGCCTCTCCTTCCTCCACCTCCGCTCAGGACTTTGCAGACTATTTTTTTTTCTTTCAACTTTCAATTTTTATTTGTGGAAAGCAAATATACAGAGACTCACCTCCCATTGGCGTACATTACAATCACAGTCCACTTTTTAGTTTTTTAACATCATTTAACAACATCATCAATATTCTAGTCCTAAACAAGGAAACAAGACAAGACATACAGTAGCGACATACTTTATCGCACTAAATGCCGGCGGCATGCCGGGATCTACCCCAGCTGCCGCCAGTAATAACCGCGCGCCGCCGCGTTTCCCCCACGCACCCCCCCTCCAACTCGCGCGCAATTTACTATGCTTCCGGACCCCGAGCCCGGCTTCTGCTCTGCCCCTCTGCTTCCCCGCACCCCCGCTTACCTTGATTTGATCTCCAGGGGTGTCGGGGAAGCCTGGGGAAGCCAGGGAAGACGGGGAAGCCGGGCGCGCTTGTGACTGTGACGTCACAGTGCGCCGCCACGCGCCGCGGCTACCCGCTTCCCAGCCACATACAGCCAGCGGCTTTTGCTCGAATAAGAGCTGCCGCTGCTGTACAAGACTCACAAGACTGGGGGGGGGGGTATACATGTGGTGGGGGGGGGAGCAGGGGATGGTAAGATCCGACGTGATAGTGGAGGAGGGTCGCTTTGGATCTGACTGCTTACGGTTCCTCCAACGAGAGTTTTTTGTTTGGTGTACATGTGAGAAGGCGCTGACTAGAGTTGTCCTATGTCCGTGTCTAGTACGTCCCATCCAAGGAGAACGCATTTATTGTTATTAGTGCAAAATTGAGGCAGCGTCCACCCCCGTTATGTTAGTTTGCTCAAGCCATGGGTTCCAGACTTTTAAAAATTTAGTGCCAGAGTCGTTAACCCAACTTGTTAACTGTTCCATCTGGCATACGTGCCAAATTCTGTTCCTAATTTTGGGGATAATTAGAATCTCGTTCTGCTTCCACAGTGCTGCGATCTCGCATCGAGTGGCTGTCGCAAAATGCATGACTAATTTGTGTGTCGTTCTAGACATAGCCTGGGGCCGTCTGCCCAGTAAGAACAGCCACGGGTCCAGGGGGATCTCTAAGTCAAGCATCCCTTGCAGCCAGGCTCGAATTCTTTCCCAAACCGGGACCACTCTTGGACAAGACCACAGCATGTGTGTTAGGTCAGCTAATTCCCCGCACTGTTTAGGGCAGAGCGGCGAATATCCTCTGACAAATTTAGACAATTTAGCAGGGGTATGGTACCACCGCATAAGGACCTTATATGCGTTCTCCTTTAATGTGACACATATTGAACTTTTCGCTGCAGATTGCAATATGTATTTCCAGTCATCGTCCTCTAAGGTCTCCCCTAACTCTGTCTCCCACTGTCGCATGTATCGTAGGCGGGGGGGGTCCTTACCAGCCGGACAGACTACCTCCCTGTACATCCGAGATGTCAGTCCCCGCGTGTCCGTTGGTCTGGAACACAGCTGTTCGAAATTGGTTCGTGCAGGACGAACCGGAAATTTGTTTTAAAATGCCCTGACCTGGAGGAATCTAAATAATTCTGAATTTGGGAAATTTGATGCTTCTTTGAACCAATCGAACGTCTTGATAGATCCCTTACCCCCCAGGTCCTTCAATCGGTTGTACCCTGCCTGCGTCCACTTTACAAATTTATCGTTCGACAGCCCCGGAGCAAAGTCCGGGTTGCCCCATAGGGGGGTCATTAATGAGTGGGGGGTGGTTAAGTTAGCTTTAAATTTAGATGTCTCCCAGACCGCTAAGGAGTTCGCTACTGCGCAGAGCGGCGTTCCGATGTCGCGTATGCATCGTTTTGGTAGCCAGATCAAGTTATGGAGTGCAACTGGCGCACAGCATTCTCCCTCCAATTCTGTCCATCTTCTTTTTGTGGGGTCTGCATGCCACAGAATGATTTGGGTCAATTGTGCCGCTTTATAGTACGCCATCAAGCAAGGTACCGATAGTCCTCCTTTTGTCACTGGTTTTGTCAGTAGACTTCTTGCAATTCGTGGGCGTTTTTTATTCCAAATGAATTGTATGATGTGAGTTTGAAGGGCATGGATCTCTGATTTAATTATCGGTATTGGTAGGGTTTGAAACAGATATAATAGTTTGGGCAACAGATTCATCTTTACGCTGTTAATCCTGCCAAACCAAGATATCCCGTAACCCGCCCACACCCTGAGATCCTCCTTTAACTTCTTCATGGGGAAATTTGCCTTATACAAGGTATTGTAATCCCTGGTGATATATACCCCTAAATATTTGATTGCGGAGGCTTGCCATTGAAAATTAAAGTTAAGTTCTAGTAATTTTTCGGTTGGTTTTGGCAAGTTGATATTGAGCGCCTCTGACTTGGCCTGGTTAATTTTAAACCCTGAGACCATGCTAAAGGTGCCCAGGATCTCAAAGACGTTGGGCAGAGTTGTCAGAGGTTTAGAGATAGTAAGGATCACATCGTCTGCATATAATGCAGTTTTGTGATGTTGTCCCTCTGTTTGAATTCCGGTTATATTTGGGCATAACCTAATATGGGCTGCGAGGGGTTCGATACAAAGGGCAAAAAGTAGCGGGGACAACGGGCAACCCTGACGGGTCCCACTTCTTATATCAAATAATTCCGACGGGAAGCCCTGATGCCTTACCCGCGCTGTGGGACCTGAGTAAAGGGCCATTATCGCCTCTAGAATACGATTCCCGAACCCGAACACCCCAAGCGTCTGCCGTAGGTAAGATTAATCGATCCGATCGAATGCCTTCTCGGCATCCAGGCTCAACACCATAGACGGTATGTTTTTCTTTTTCGCCAGATCTATCAAATCTATTATCCGTCTGGTGTTATCTGCTGCCTGTCTGCCTGGAATAAAGCCTACTTGATCCGGATGAATCAGGCCCGGAAGGACTCTGCCCACCCTGTTTGCTATTAGTTTGGAGAAGATTTTTATATCCGAATTAATCAGGGAGATTGGCCGGTAGCTCTTGAAGTCTGCCGGGTCCTTACCGGGTTTGTGGATCACTGAGATAGACGCCTGGAGCATCTGGGCCGGGAAGGGATCTCCCTCCAGAATCCCGTTAAATAACTTCAGAAGATGGGGAGCTAGTATTTTACTGAACTTTTTATAGTATAAATTGGAGTAGCCATCGGGGCCTGGGGCCTTGGCTGGTTTAAGGGACTTAATTACCTCTGTTATCTCTTCTAGGGTGAAATCACCCTGTAGTACCTCTCTCTCCGCCCTGCCCAGGGTCGGGAGCTGTGCCTCTGATAAGAACTTCTGCAGTGTAACCGCGGTTTTTTGATTGTGGGAGACCTTATCGCCGTCATATAGTGTAGCATAGTATTTTCGGAATGCTTCCACTATCTGTCTCGGATCGGAGGTAAGGTCACCCTGTTGTGTTCTGATTTTCTCTATCCTAAAATTTGGAAGCTTGTTTCGGAGCTTGTTGGCTAGCAAGGTGTCTGGCTTGTTGGCTTTTTCGTAGAATCTGCGTTTGGACCAAGTTAACTCCTTCTCGGCCTGGGAGGATAACACCAAATTGAGGGCCGCCTTAGTATCTATTAATTCTTGCCACGTGTTCTGGTTTTTGTCCGCGGAATGCTGTGCAGCGAGGCGTGTTAGTTTCGTCTGCAGCTCTTTTATTTTAGTCGCTTTCTCCCGCTTCCGCTTACCCGCTATATTCATAAGGAAACCCCTGAGAGTAGCCTTATGGGCTTCCCAGAGCGTGGCCTGCGACTGTACACTTCCTATATTTTCGCTAAAGAATTCTTTTATCCGGTCTCGTATCGCCTTTTCTGTAGCGGGGGCCTTGAGAAGAAGCTCGTTAAGCTTCCAGTTTGCTCCGGGTCTGTCAAGCCCTACTATCGTGCACCTCAGCTCTATAGGCGCGTGGTCGGACCATGAGATCTCATGTATCTCTGTATGGCCTACCACTGGAACCACTCTACTTGACACTAGGAAGTAGTCTATTCGGCTGTATCTGTTGTGGGGGTTTGAGTAGAACGTGTAATCTCGAGTCATTGGGTGTTGTTCCCTCCATACGTCTGTCAGCTGACAATCCTGGAGGCCATTGCGTATGGTTAGTAAGTCCTGTTTTGGGGCTGTATTAGTTTGAGTGCATCTGTCCAAGTCAGGGTTCAATGTGCGATTTAGGTCGCCCGCAAGAAAGATAGATCCTATAGCTATTTTGTGCAGTTTAGTAAATAGTTGTTCGAAAAAAACAGGGTTTAGTTCACAGGGTGCGTACACTGACACTAATGTAACCATTTGATTTTGTAGTGTGCCCGTTAAGATTAGAAATCTACCTTGCGGGTCAGCATATTGTTTGTCAATGGTCAGGGCAATCCTATTATGCAAAACTATTGCCACGCCTCTCTTTTTGACGTCTGCAGATGCTAAATAGATTGTTCTGTAACTCCTATCTAAGAATTTAGGGTGGTTTTGGCGGGAGAAGTGTGTCTCTTGCAGAAAAATTATGTCCGCTTTTCTACGGTTATATTCCCTGAAGGCGATTCTTCGTTTAGTGGGACTATTGAACCCCTTTACATTATGTGAGATCATAATAATTTCGCTACTCATCTGTGCGGAATCTCGGGGACCATCTGCGTAGCGACTGTGGCGATTTGTGTGTTGCAGTTGCGCTGCTTAACCCTCTGTTGCTGCATCCGGGCTCGTTGTATCAGCTTCTCTTGCTGTCGTCTGACTGCACTCAGCTCCTCTTTCCGATCTATAGAGTCTGTAACCTGCTGCCGGAAGGGGGTAGACACAAGTGGGGGGGGGGGGGGAGGGTAACATGTAGACAAACAAAAAAAAAGAAGAAACAATTTTTAGGTCATTGATCACGTGACCTTGGTACCAACACCTTGGTCCTGTGAACCTAGCCCCTGGGCACTCGGCTGGGGGGGCCCAATGCACTCCCAATTGGCATCCCTCCTCTGCCCCTGCCGCCCGCCCCTCCCAAGGGACTTTGCCGGGGACCTTGGTTAGTGTCCCATACGGTCCCGACATGGAGAGCATGCGGTGATCAGGGCCGGCCTGAACTCCACCGCTCCCCCCCGCTCTGAAAATATGTATTATATGATAACGGAAAACTTCAAACTTTCAACACTAACTATATGCTGTACTGACTTCTTGCTCTCTCCCCTGTACTCGTATGCACAGAGTGTGTTGCCTCCATCTCTGCCTAGGGCCTTCGTTAACTGACCCTCCTATTCTACTTAAATATGGGCACTTTACATTGCCTTAGGTCTGTGTCCTCCTATGCCTCCTAGCCCTCTCCGTGTATCCTTACATGGGGGGGACGGCCTATGACGCCGGGATCCTGGTATCTGGACTTCCCTGGAGTGTAAGGGGGGGTGGATATCCTCTTTCCTTTATTTTGGTGTATCTTTAATTATTTATTTATTTACCCCTCCTATTTATATCCCCTTTTCCATTCCTTCAAGGGATGCACTCTTTTCCAATCTCTTTAATGGCCATAAGAATATAAAATGTAGCCTAATATTCCTATATGTGTCTTAACTCCCTTCTCCTGTTACCTCCTGGTCCCCTCTGCACCTTCTGATTTTCTCACTTACTTCGGTACACTCTTATGCCTGTGCCTACACCTCCTATATGTTATCCGCTTCTATTCCGTTTTATAAATGCCTCTCCATTTTGTCACCTTTTCTCTCTCTTCTTTATCTTTCTCCCTCACTCAACTTGCTTTTCCCTTCTAAAATCACCACCTCTTTTCAAACCTACTTGTTGCTTTCGCCTTCAACTAATCTCCCTTACTCATCCTCTCAGCATCTAGTTCTTCTTCCTCTGCTCTCCGCTTGCATTCACTTTCTATATCCTTGCCCTCCGTTTACTCTGCGTTTTAGACTTGCCTATTCTTTCATACTATTTAACTCATCTTCATGTCTTGTTTCCCCCCCTCCCCCCTCCCCTCCTCCCTCCCCCCTCCACTCAAGCCCCAGAAATTCATGTCCTCTTTTGTGCGTCTTATATACGGTGGCCGGTATTTGGGACTCTCTCCTCGGCTCTCGGTAGCGTGGGTGCCGCTTGCGGTGAGCGCTCGATAGCTGCCCTCTGTATAGGGGATCCGCCGCCTTCTCTGGCTGCCTTCGCCGTCTCGCGGATGGATATCTAGGCTGCTTCCGCCTCCTCCGATATGGCCGCTGTTAGGTCCGCCCCTTCCGCTGACGTCTTTCCTCTGGAAGCCATTTTGGATTGGGATGTACCTCGGGGGAGACGTGTCTGCCGATGCTGCTGCCCCTTTCTCCGATGAACCTTTCCCGCCTGGTGAGTTCTTCCCGCCCTTGTCTCTTCCGTGTTCTGCGGGTCACGGTGGAGACCCCTCCAGCTCCATCTTGGCCACCATGCGGGGAACACGAGGTGGGTGCAATGATTTTATTGATTCGGCCTCCTTTTCATCTATTGTAGGGCTGTTGGTCAAGCGGATGCTTGCTCTGGGGGTATCCGAAGCAGGGGGTTTTAATAGAGTCCTGTATTAGGTCAGTACAGCGTGGCAACGTAACTGATAACTCCAACTGAGCACCTTTAGGGTGCCGATGCAGTCCCACCTAGGGATATTGAACTTCTAGTCCCGGGCTGACTCCTCTCTGGCTGTTCGCCCCACCGTGGACCACGAGGGGCCCGGGGCGGGCTCCTCAGACTCCTCCTGCACCACACTGGACCCCGCACTCAGACCCAGTTTCTTTAGGAATTTTGGTCCCTCTTCCGCTGTTTTTAAGTGTATCGGGCGGCCATTACGCAGGACCATTAACCCAAAGGGAAAGGTCCAGCGATAGCGGACCGCCCGATCCCTCAGGACCCTAGTGACGGGCCAGAGGTCTCTCCGACGGGCCAAAGTGACAGGGGACAGGCCCTGAAACACCACTATCTTCGTCCCCTCAAAGTCCATAGAGGGGGTGTTTCGGGAACACTTTAGCACTTCTTCTCTCGTGCGATAGTGGTGCAGGCGTACTATTATGTCTCTAGGGGGGTCAGCCGGTTGAGGTTTGGATCTGAGTGCTCTGTGGCAATGTGTAGCAGCTCAGCAGGGGACTCAGGACATATGTGCTGCAGCCATCTTTGTACAAAGTCTTCGCAATCTCCTATAGATTCCGGGATCCCCCGGAGACGCACGTTATTTCGGCGATCTCTATTTTCGGCGTCCTCCTGCCGGTCCCTGAGCTCATTGATCTGCGCCTGTAATTCCCCAGTTTTCTTTGTGTTTTTTTGGGTTGCTATGATATTTTCGTCCACCCGCACCTCCATCTCCTGCACGCGGGACCCCAGTCCCCCTACCTCCCTGGCCAGTGCACGGATCTCCGCCTGCAGGACCCCCTTCAGGTCGTTGTACAGCCGCTCTATATCACAGCGGCGGACCGGTAGGAGTCCCTGATCCCGCGGTTCACCGTCTCCTTCCGATTCCGATCCCGGGTGGGAGACGAGGGCCATTGCTGCTGAGGCCCTGCGGGATCTCCCGTCCCCAAAGTACTCCGGCAAAACCTTCTTGCTGGGGGTCTTTGTCGTTTTTTTAGACATTGTATTGTTCTTGGTCAGTTAAGAGCAAAAATCAGTTACGTTTTAAGCGCTTTATTCCGTTTTCTCGTTGATTTTGTCAGAACGGGGCATGGAGCAACAGAGTCACACAGCCATGCAGTCTGACCTCGCGCATGCGCTCTGCAGACTATTTTAAGGAAAAGGAGGAATCCATACGGCAGAACATCCCCTCTGTTTCTTCCCCCCATCCTACACCTCTTCCTAACTCTCCTCCTGCCTTCCTTGAGTCTTTTTCCACTGTCTCAGAGGAGGATGTGTCGCTGTTGATCTCATCTTCTCCCTCTACCACTTGCCCTCTTGACCCCATTCCCTCCCATCTCCTAAAACCTCTAGCTCCTACTATAATCCCTACGCTTACACACATTTTTAACTCCTCCCTCTGCTCTGGAACCTTTCCATCCTCCTTCAAACATGCAACAGTCATACCATTACTCAAAAACAGCAAGCTTGACCCTACCTGTCTTTCTAACTATCGACCTGTCTCCCTCCTGCCTTTTGCCTCTAAACTACTTGAACGTCTTGTATTCTCTCGCTTGCTCCATTTTCTCAACACTTATTCTCTCCTAGACCCTCTACAATCTGGCTTCCGCACTGCTCACTCCACGGAAACAACCCTCACTAAAATAACTGACGACCTCCATGCTGCCAAAGACAGAGGTCATTACACTCTGCTCATATTACTCGACCTCTCTGCAGCATTTGACACCGTGGACCACCCTCTTCTCCTCCACATTCTCCATACTCTAGGTATTCGGAACAAAGCTCTATCCTGGATCTCATCCTACCTCTCCCATCGTACTTTTAGTGTCTCTTCTGCTAACACCTCCTCCTCCTCTATTGATCTCTCTGTGGGGGTACCCCAGGGCTCTGTCCTGGGACCTCTTCTCTTTTCTCTGTACACACTCTCTCTAGGTGACCTAATAACATCTTTTGGGTTTAATTATCACCTCTATGCCGACGACAAACAAATATACTTTTCAACACCTGACCTTACACCTGCTGTACAAACCAAAGTTTCTGAATGTCTCTCTGCTATATCATCCTGGATGGCCCTCCGACGCCTTAAACTCAACATGGCTAAAACAGAGCTCCTCATACTTCCTCCCAAACCTGGCCCTACTACCTCCTTCCACATTACTGTTGGAACTACAATCATTCACCCAGTAGCCCAAGCATGCTGCCTAGGGGTCACGTTCGACTCCTCTCTCACATTCGCCCCTCACATTCAAAACATTTCTAAAACTTGTCGCTTTTTCCTCCGCAATATAACTAAGATACGCCCTTTCCTCTGTTGTTCGACTGCTAAAACTCTGACTCAGGCCCTCATTCTCTCCCGTCTTGATTACTGTAACCTCCTGCTGTCCGGCCTTCCTGCCTCTCACCTGTCTCCCCTACAATCTATCCTAAATGCTGCTGCCAGAATCACTCTACTCTTTCCTAGATCTGTCTCAGCATCTCCCCTCATGAAATCCCTCTCCTGGCTTCCGATCAAATCCCGCATCTCACACTCCATTCTTCTCCTCACTTTTAAAGCTTTACATTCTTCTGCCCCTCCTTACATCTCATCCCTAATTTCTCGGTATGCACCATCCAGACTCTTGCGTTCTTCTCAAGGATGTCTTCTTTCTACCCCCTTTGTATCTAAAGCCCTTTCCCGCCTTAAACCTTTTTCACTGACTGCCCCACATCTCTGGAATGCCCTTCCCCTCAGTACCCGACTAGCACCCTCTCTATCCACCTTTAAGACCCACCTTAAGACACACTTGCTTAAAGAAGCATATGAATAGCACTGTGGATATTCTAAACACGATACATAATGCTTGACCTCCTGCAGACGCACTTACCAGAACTCCCTCCTACTGTCTCTGTACGTTCTCCCTACCTACCAATTAGACTGTAAGCTCCTCGGGGCAGGGACTCCTCTTCCGAAATGTTACTTTTATGTCTAAAGCACTTATTCCCATGATATGTTATTTATATTATCTGTTATTTATTTGATTACCACATGTATTACTACTGTGAAGCGCTATGTACACTAATGGCGCTATATAAATAAAGACATACAATACAATACACACACACACAGATACAGACACACTGATACACACACACACACACACACACACACACACACCCACCCACTAATACACACACACACACACACACACACACACTGATTCACACACACACACACACACACACACACACACACACACACACACACACACACACACACACACACACACACACACACACACACACACACACACTGATTCACACACACCCACTGATTCACACACACACAGACCCACTAATACACACACACACACACACACACACACACACACACACACACTGATACACACACACACTGAAACACACACACACACTGAAACACACACACACACACACTGATACACACACACACTGATACACACACACTGACACACACACACACACACACACACACAGATACACACACACACACACAGATACACAAACACACAGAGATACACATACACACACACACACACACACACACAAATACACACACACACACACACACACACACACACACACACACACACACACACACACACACACACACACACACACACACACACACATACACAGATACACACACACACACACACTGATACACACACACACACACACACACACACTGATACACATACACACACACACACACACACACACACACACACACACACACACACACACACACACACACACACACACACACACACACACACACTGAAACACAAACACACTGAAACACACACACACACACACTGATACACACACACACACACACACACATAGCTGTGAGCGCCGGAGGGGCAAAGGTGGGAGCGCCGGGGGGCAAAGCTGTGAGTGCCGGGGGGGGGGGGCAAAGGTGGGAGCGCCGGGGGGCAAAGGTGGGCGTGCCGATGGGGCAAAGGTGGGAGCGCCGGGGGGCAAAGGTGGGAGCGCCGGGGGGCAAAGGTGGGAGTGCCGATGGGGCAATGGTGGCAGCGCCGGGGGGGCAATGGTGGGAGCGCCAGGGGGGCAAAGGTACAAGGTGGTACAAAGGTAGGCGCACCCCCGCTACCACCTCCTATTACCCCCCCTGGCTGGGACCCGGGACAGAAAGGGGACCCTCACCGCGAACAGAGGAGCCGGGAGCGGGAAGACACTTGTGCTCTGCACAAAGCGGAAGTCCCGCCCCCGGCTTCCTCTGACCTGCCTGCAACCAATCCCCTGCGGGCCGGCCGGCATTCTAAGTCCCGCCCCCGGCTTCCTCTGACCTGCCTGCAACCAATCCCCTGCGGGCCGGCCGGCATTCTAAGTCCCGCCCCCGGCATTTTCCTTCATTCAGTCTCCCCGGCAGCATTCACACACACACATAGAAAATACTTACCGGCCGCCGCATTCTCCTCACCGCCGCTGCCCCGCAATACCGGGACCAGGGACAAAAATCGGGACATAACCGGGACGGAGCTAAAATCGGGACAGGGCAGAAAAAAACGGGACTGTCCCGGCAAAACCGGGACGAATGGTCACCCTACTTACAGACTATTCACTTGAGTGGACCATAAAGTGTCTTATAGAGGGAACTCTAAGGTGTCTTAAGATGCATTAAGATATATTATGTATGTAAATATTTATTTATATAGCGCTTTATAAGAGAGGCAATACAGTACAGAGAATTATGCTTAAAGAAGCATATGAGTAGCACTGGATAATCATGGACACATGACACAAAGCTTGGCCCCCTGCAGACGCACTTACTAGTATTCCCTCCTACTGTCTCTGTACGTTCTCCCTACCTACCAATTAGATTGTAAGCTCCTCGGAGCAGGGACTCCTTCCTTAATGTTACTTTTACAGTATGTCTGAAGCACTTATTCCCATTATCTGTTATTTATATTTGTTATTTATATGACATGTATTACTACTGTGAAGCGCTATGTACATTTTATGGCGCTATACAAATAAAGACATACATACATACAATAAGTGCAACAAACAAAATCAGACAATAGGAAAGGAAATCCCTGGCCTGGAGAGCTTACAGTCTTAATGCTAGATCCATGGAACTCTGTTGTGTTTATGCTAATAACGGGACATTCCTGAAATTGGTACCTGACCCTGTGTGGTAGGCAGAGACACAGGGGCAGTGCCTGCCAATATCATAAAGAGCAGTGCACTTCCTATTTAGTAGAAGTGTGTGTCAGAGTTAAGAGTTCAGTCCAGAGTTAGAGTCTGCTGAGTCTGTCACCTGGCTGGCCCAGGGTGACAGAGAGAGCCTATATCAATTGGCCGTTGGAGAAGGGGAGCCATCAGCCTCTGAGTAGAGCTGATGCAACCTTAGTTAGGGAGGTGGACCAATTCCTCTCACCCTGTTTAGGGGGCGAGGGAAGAGCTAGCCCCACCCTGGGTGCCCTTGACCTGGGGTGGTGGCAGGGACACAGAGACCATCCTGAGGGAGAGCAGTCCTGTGTGGAGGAAGACACCCTGTACCTGATTGATAGTCTTGTTGCTGCTATTCTGCTGCTGTGAATAAAGAGCTGCGGCTGCTTTTAAAGATATACAGTGTGAGACTGGAATCTCTCATCCCCGAGGGGGGGGGGGGGACTCTCTGGAAGGATTCCACCCGTATTCCTGGGGCTCAGAGATGGAGGCGCAGCACCATTACATACATAGTTACATAATAGATGAGGTTGAAAAAAGACGTACGTCCATCAAGTTCAACCTATGCTAAATTCAGACAACAGATACTTAATTCTATATCTATACTTACTTATTGATCCAGAGGAAGGCAAACAAAAAACCCCATTAAGGGGAAAAATTAATTCCTTCCTGATTCCAAGAATTGGCAATCGGATTAATCCCTGGATCAACATCCTTCCCATATATACTTATTTGGTATATCCCTGTATACCTGTCCCATCTAAAAAGATGTCCAACCTTTTTTTGAACAAATCTATTGTATCTGCCATCACAGTCTCCATGGGTAATGAGTTCCACATTTTTACTGCCCTTACTGTAAAGAACCCTTTCCTTTGTTGCTGGTGAAATTTCCTTTCCTCCAACCTTAAGGGATGGCCCCGAGTCCTTTGTACTGCCCGTGGGATGAATAGTTCTTTTGAAAGCTCCTTGTATTGTCCCTGAATATATTTGTATATAGTTATCATATCCCCTCTTAGACGCCTCTTTTCTAATGTAAATAAATCCAATATAGCTAGCCTCTCCTCATAAGTTAGAATGTCCATCCCCTTTATTAATTTGGTGGCTCTTCTCTGCACTCTCTCTAGTTCCATAATGTCTTTTCTTAGGATTGGTGCCCAAAATTGTACTCCATATTCAAGGTGTGGTCTTACTAATGCTTTGTAAAGGGGCATAATTATGTCTACTTCCCTTCCATCCATTGCCCGTTTGATGCAAGATAAGATCTTGTTTGCCTTTGCAGCTACTGCATGACATTGGGCACTATTGCTAAGCCTGCTGTCTACAAGCACCCCTAAATCCTTCTCCATCAAGGATTCCCCCAATATATCTCCATTTAATTTGTAAGTCGCCTTTTTATTCTTGCATCCCAAATGCATAACCTTATATTTATCTGTATTAAACCTCATTTGCCATTTACCTGCCCACGTTTCCAGTCTCTCCAAGTCCTTCTGAAGAGAAATTTCATCCTGCTCTGATGAGACGGAGGCATTCACCCCAGAAACCTGATCCTGTCATCCCCCATACCATCGCGGGAGACTCAGGCCCCCCTGTTGCCAGCAGGTATGCACCACACTCAGACACGTAGCCAGACCCTAGTACAGAGGAGGGGGGCCCGATCTGCGATTGGCCCAGGGAAGGGGGGCTACATTGGGAATCGATGTTATTTTTCTTCATATTAATGGGTATCCTCAAAGCTAATGATATGCCAAAATGACGTCCATTAGCAAAACTACAATTGTTTCTTCACTTTTTCTGCTTGATGAATAGGGTGACCAGATTTCGAAAATGAAAAACCGGGACACCTTAAAAAATTATTTATTAAACAAATTACATCACGTGACACCCCCCGTTGCCATGACAACAAGACACTCTGATGCCCCTGCAGTGTTAGTGTGTATAGAGGTGGGGGCTTTGCTTGGGCCCTTCAACTCTTACAGCCAGGGCATTATTGGCCAGGAATGCCCAGTTCGGAGGGGATTACTACTTCAAAATGTATTTGATTCGTAACAACATCAAAAAACTCTAATACCAATAACTAACAACCACAGACAATGATAATCTAAACCATCAAAAAAAATGTCTACGGCCCTTGTTCAAGCATGTTTGCGGTACTTACCAGATAAATCAGTGCCTGCAATCCACGACTGTATCCGCCTCTCCGAGCGTCTGAAAGCAATCCAGCGTTCCTGGTGTGTGGCTGAAGAGGTGAGGGACTCCCTCCTCTCAAACGGAAAAGAAGAGCGAAAAATAGAGTTGGAACATACCTATCATACAGGGATGAGAGAGAGAGACAGAGAATGAGACAGAGACAGAGAATGAGAGAGAGACAGAGAATGAGAGAGAGACAGAGAATGAGAGAGAGACAGAGAATGAGAGAGAGACAGAGAATGAGAGAGAGACAGAGAATGAGAGAGAGAGACAGAATGAGAGAGAGACACAGAGAGAGAGAGACAGAGAATGAGAGAGAGACACAGAGAGAGAGAGACAGAGAATGAAAGAGAGACACAGAGAGAGAGAGACAGAGAATGAGAGAGAGACAGAGAGAGGGACATAGGGAGAGAGAGACACAGAGAGAGAGACAGACACAGAGAGAGAGAGACAAAAGTAATGTACTGTTTAACCATTATACCGTACCCCCTAGTATTCGTGTAATCATTGTCCCACACCCCCTATTACTCACGCTTTGGCAATACTGAAATGTTCTTTTGACAGAGACACACAGAGAGAAACAGAGACACACAGAGAGAGACAGAGACACAGAGAGAGAGACAGAGACACACAGAGAGACAGAGACACAGAGAGACACACAGAGCGAGACAGAGACACAGAGAGAGAGACAGAGACACACAGAGAGAGACAGAGACACAGAGAGAGACAGAGACACAGAGAGACACACAGAGAGAGACAGAGACACACAGAGAGAGACAGAGACACACAGAGAGAGACAGAGACACAGAGAGAGAGAGAGAGAGACACGGGCCTATTTAGTAAGCGTCGATAAGGCTGCGTCTATAGTATTTCAGACGGAGGGAAGGCACACACGCTGCAATACACTTGCTGAAGCCTGAGCTTTTTTATGGCTTTGAAGGGTATGCAGCGGGTGCGATTGGGGGCGTGGCAATAAATATTTGGAGGCGTGGCAATAACGTTCCGGCGCGGACGTCACTTCCCTACCTCACATCCCGATCCACCGGCATTTTTTCAGATGCAGCATCTGAAGCACTGTGCAGACAAGAAGAAAAATGCACACAATGCGCACCAGAGATTAAAATATAGTAAATTATTTATTAATAAAACAAGAAATAACCGAGGGGGATCCAACCCCACCTCAGTACTTTCTTCTCGTTGCTATTGCCACACTATACGTCCTGACGCCGGAAGGGAAGTTGGTACGCGACCAAGACGAGACACCGGATTTACAGTGGAACCACAACATACCACAGATTGCTGGAAGACCACACTGCGAGGGGCGCAGCCTATCGAGTTTCCCGGTCATCGTCCAAAGTCTGGAGCTGCGGATTGACCACCGGATTACCACGGAGCCCGAGCCTGTCTCATACAATGCTTTTACCAAACGGATGTTTGTGAGTTTGCTATTTTTATCTTGTCCAGGAAATGAAATTGTTAAACCGAATTTACACATGGAGCGGGCGCTTTCTCTTCTTTTTTTTGTTTAGATATCTATCGAGGAGGTGGTTGTTTCCCTGAAGAGAGCTGCCAGGGCTCCAGAGGACGCCCGAATTGGATCCTTTTATGATTGAGTTATAACATAGCTATTAGAGCTAGGTTTCTGGACTTTTATTGTGTTTAGGCATACTGTAGTGTTTATTATTATTTTATTACAGCTACTTTTTAGTAATTGCACTGTTATTAATTCTGACCACTAATTCTCACTGCCATTATAATCTCTCTCTAGCCACAACCAAATTTCTATATCAGCTATATTATTTATTGGTTATACCAGGGGAGCACAAACTTTTGCAGCTCGCCCCCCTGCCTTCCCTCTGCTGGTGCTCGCGCACCCCCCCCCCCTTACCTTGATGCGGCGTCACGTGACCTGCAGCGGCATTTGACGAGGGTGACGTCACATGACCCTGCGGCGTAATTTAACATACTGTGCTATATGTATGCACACACAGCTGTCTCTTACACATACAAATACTGTTTTTACATCCCTATACATCAATAGGGACCACAAAGTATCCACACACACTTTTAGTTGTGCTACAAACTCTCACATTTCCACACCCACCCACACCATTTATATCCACTCCCACTCCACACACACCTTTTGTAAAGCACTGTACTGCTGCGACATATATGTGTGTGTGTGTGTGTGTGTATACTGCACCGACACACTTTATTCGAGCAAATACCCAATATGTACCTGGCAGATACCTGGAATGCGCCGCTCCTCACCTCTGACAAGCCCCGTTGCGTTTGCCTTCCCAGCCTGGGTTCATTCCTGGCTGACAGGCGGCTGATCTGTTAAATGATAATGATTAGGATTTAATAGGTTGCAGTGCTTCGCGTGTCTACCAGATGGCATAAATTCATGAATTGTAATGCAGTATATATATATATACTGTGCAGTATTGCAGCCAGCGGGAATAAAATGCTTCAATCCCTGCTTGGAAAATACCTCAATGCACTCGGGCAGAAAACAGTCACAAACCTCAATACACCCGGGTATACCCGAATTCGTGGGACTAGCCGAGCTCGAATAAAGTGTGTCGCCAGTGTATACTGCACCGACACACTTTATTCGAGCAAATACCCAGTATGTACCTGGCAGATACCTGGCATGCGCCGCTCCTCACCTCTGACAAGCCGCGTTGCATTTGCCTTCCCAGCCTGGGTTCATGCCTGGCTGATGGGCGGCTGATCTGTTAAATGATAATGATTAGGATTTAATAGGCTGCAATGCTTCGCGTGTCTACCAGATGGCATAAATTCATGAATTGTAATTCAGTATATATATATATATACTGTGCAGTATTGCAGCCAGCGGGAATAAAATGCTTCAATCCCTGCCTGGAAAATAACTCAATGCACTCGGGCAGAAAACAGTCACAAACCTCAATACACCCGGGTATACCCGAATTCGTGGGACTAGCCGAGCTCGAATAAAGTGTGTCGCCAGTGTATATACTGTGGGCTCTCCATTCATTTTCATTCACACTGATACACATACACACTCTTTCATCACTTGCTTTCAGGAACCTTTTGACACCTCTAGGCATAAAACACATCCACACCGGGGGAAGGACCAGCACAGATAACATTCCAAGAGACACTGTTTTTAAGTATACCTTTTGCTTGCTTCATTCATTGTAACATCGCCGGAAGAAGAGATCAGTGTATCTCGAAAGCTCGCACAAATAAAAGCATTTCTTTAGCCACAGAACGGTATCATCTATTTATTTTTTGATTATTGAAGCTCGGCTAACACGGTACTGATACCTCTATATATATATATTGCGCGCGCACACACACATATAACGTTTTATCCAACTTTTTGATTTATCATTTGTAGAGAAAATGAACAATGCCGCCAGAAGTGCTATTTTTCAAAATGTAACATCTCTACTAATTAGTGTAAAATGATACTTCATATAAAGCAGGTTATGGGACCCAGTATAAAATGACCTTCATGTTTCTTATCACATCCCAGTGTATGGATACTTTCTATTATCACAAGCTGCTAACATGTGACAGGGCTCAGAGTCTGAGCCCAGAATGTGACATACTGAACATTCTCATTCTAAATTTCAAAAAATATTGTGTTGATTTCTGACCTGACTGCCGTGGTTACAGCTCAACCACTCTGTTCTACTGTATGTCACCACTTTCTGCCACAACCAGCTGACGGTGGATCTGCAAGGAGTTCAACGCTCATTGGCATCACATCTGTGGCTTGGTTGACGTATCATTTCTCCAGCTTTTTATTGTATTGTTTTTAAATAGATTATATTTATTTAGTTGAATAGATATTTATTTAGTTTAATAGATATTTATTTAGTTTAATAGATTATATTTCTAAGTTTAATAAGTTATATTTCTTAGTTTAATAAGTTATATTTCTTAGTTTAATAAATTATATTTCTTAGTTTAATAAGTTATATTTCTTAATTTAATAAATTATATTTCTTAGTTTAATAAGTTATATTTCTTAGTTTAATAAATTATATTTCTTAGTTTAATAAGTTATATTTCTTAGTTTAATAAGTTATATTTCTTAGTTTAATAAATTATATTTCTTAGTTTAATAAGTTATATTTGTTAGTTAATAGATTATATTTGTTAGCACAGTAGATTATATTTACTAGTATTTAAGTCTCCCCCTCAGTGCCCCATTAGGACCCGTGCGCATATTTCACATCTTTTCGGAGTCGCTTATTTTTTAGACCCTCGGAGCCGAAACCTAAAGGGGTCAGCTAAGAAAGTTCGGATCAAGAGGAGCCGCACAGCTTAAAGACAGAACATTTCCAAGGGAGATGGAGACAATTTGGGTAAGATCTGATTAAAGGACAACCTTTGAGGAAGGAAAGGGTGACGGGGGAGTCTAAGAGGGGGGTGAGAGAGCAAGGTGGTGTGTCAGATTGGGGCAGAGCAAGAGAACGCAAAAATGATGGGGATTTGCTGCACACCAAAAAAAAACAATAAGTAGTGATACTTTTACCGGTGCCCCTTAGTCTCAGGGAAGACCGGCATTTCGTCCAATGGATACAATATGATTGATGGGAAAGGGCACACGGATTTGAATAAAAAAAGATAATTTATTGTGCCACAGACTACAATGTTTCGGCTGCTGGCCTTTCTTTGCTGGATTTAGTGGGTTTAGCCACTTTAACTGAGAAAGACCAGCAGGCCGAAATTTTGTTGCCTATGGCAGTGCAAGATGAAACAGGTTGGGGGGGTGGGTTCTCGCAAAGTCGCCGACCCATGGGTGAGTGTCTCCGGTGGAAACTAGTCCTGGACCCCGGGAAAGCTGTCTGTGGCCCATACAAGCTGAGTAACATGTAGAAAGGACATATGTATGTTCAGAATGAGTTAGCATGGTATTTTGAGAGGCACCATAGCAGGTCAGTGCAAGTCAGTGCAGAGCACTGCAAGGTCAGTCAATATGAGGAAGGGTCCGATGGAGGAGTTGGAGGGTCCCAGAATATCTCTTAAAGCAGGGGTGCGCAAATCGAGGGGCACAACATTTTCTTGGGAGGAGGGGCTCGGCGCTTACAGAGGCCCCTCGCTCTTCCCCACAGCATTTAAATTAAATGCCGGAGATCGCGCGCAAGGCCTCTGTAAGTTCCCTTTCCTTGTCTCCGGCGGCTTCTGGCGACAGCAACGTGGCGTCACATGATGTGGCATTGCCATAGCAACGTGATATCACATGACGTCGTTACATCAGAACGTCGGAGACAAGGTGGGGAAGGTGGAGGGGGGAGCAGGGGAAAAGGTTGTGCAACCCTGTCTTAAAGCATTGTCCTGCATACAGATCAGAGGCCAAGAATGGATATGGATATCCGATGTGAAGCCGGAAATAAGACAGAAAAGACCATTTCGGGGGAAGAAGGTGAGTGATGAAATAGCCGTCACTGTGTAACTCTTCCAATTACCTGCAACTTCATGCAGAGAAATAGCAACGCTTGTTTTTAACGTGCTAAGCGCCTAATGGGGAATTCAACTGCTGAGAGGTTAAGGGAGTTAAGGGAGTTACTAACCCAAACTCAGCGACGTTTCTGTGTCTCTGTGATAACTCCCCCAGGACATGCCTGAAAACCAGAGGTAACTCAATGTATTTTTGATAAATAGAAACATGACCTTCTGGGGTGGGGTATATAATGGGTACTGGGCCTGGGGAGGTGGGTATAACGGGTACTGGGCCTGGTGAGGTGGGTATAACGAGTACTGGGCCTGGGGAGGGGCGTATAACAGGGTACTGGGCCTTGGGAGGGTTGTATAACTGGGTACTGGGCCTGGGGAGGTGGGTATAACGGATATTTGCCCTGTGGAGGGCGGTATAACGTGGTATTGGGGATGGGGTATAAGTGGCACAGGAGCTCTTGCGATACAGAGTATCACTGTCCCTGGTTACAAACACTTCATGTCTCCTGCAGATCAGGACATGCACGAAGGTGGTGCCCTTTGTGCCACCAGACGACGAGGCGGGCTACGAGGCGGACGACGAGGCATACGACAAAGCGGGCATCAAGTGGAACAATGAGGTGGGCTACAAGGCGGCCGATGACGCAGACGTGGTGTACGATGACCAAGGAGCATACGACAGGTGTGGCCGGATCTGCTGCTTCACCTTTTTTAGGCGGAGGAGAAGACCCCGGGAGCAGGTAGGAGAATACGAGAGGTGCGGACAGATCTGCTGCTTCACCTTTTTTAGGCGGAGAAGAAGCCAGGAGCAGGTAGCAGAGGAGCCAGGGCGTAGATATAGGGGTATTCTAGGGGCCCTGAGAAGTTGGTTTGACCGCAGGAGAGGCAGATAAGATCAGGAAGGCTGAGGGAGGGGCAGGTACTAGAGGGAGATAGGGATATTGGGCGTGAGACGGTGAGAGAGAACAAGGAGCAGGGCCGGAGCACGGGTTTCATGCGCCCGAGGCGAAACTTAAAATTTGTGCCCCAGTTGTATAAAAAATAATAAGATAAATAAAATAATAAAATAAACAGTGGCGTAGCTA
>NC_134498.1:9272920-9367920 GCF_040206685.1 Ascaphus truei
GCACCATAAAGTGTCTTATAGAGGGAACTCTAAGGTGTCTTAAGATGCATTAAGATATATTATGTATGTAAATATTTATTTATATAGCGCTTTATAAGAGAGGCAATACAGTACAGAGAATTATAGTACAATAAGTGCAACAAACAAAATCAGACAATATTAAAGGAAATCCCGGCCTGGAGAGCTTACAGTCTTAATGCTAGATCCATGGAACTCTGTTGTGTTTACGCTAATAACGGGACATTCCTGAAATTGGTACCTGACCCTGTGTGGTAGGCAGAGACACAGGGGCAGTGCCTGCCAATATCATAAAGAGCTGTGCACTTCCTATTTAGTAGAAGTGTGTGTCAGAGTTAAGAGTTCAGTCCAGAGTTAGAGTCTGCTGAGTCTGTCACCTGGCTGGCCCAGGGTGACAGAGAGAGCCTATATCAATTGGCCGTTGGAGAAGGGGAGCCATCAGCCTCTGAGTAGAGCTGATGCAACCTTAGTTAGGGAGGTGGACCAATTCCTCTCACCCTGTTTAGGGGGCGAGGGAAGAGCTAGCCCCACCCTGGGTGCCCTTGACCTGGGGTGGTGGCAGGGACACAGAGACCATCCTGAGGGAGAGCAGTGCTGTGTGGAGGAAGACACCCTGTACCTGATTGACAGTCTTGTTGCTGCTATTCTGCTGCTGTGAATAAAGAGCTGTGGCTGCTTTTGAAGATATACAGTGTGAGACTGGAATCTCTCATCCCCGAGGGGGGGGGGGGGATTCTCTGGAAGGATTCCACCCGTATTCCTGGGGCTCAGAGATGGAGGCGCTGCACCATTACATACATAGTTACATAGTTACATAGTAGATGAGGTTGAAAAAAGACGTACGTCCATCAAGTTCAACCTATGCTAAATTCAGACAACAGATACTTTATATCAATATCTATACTTACTTATTGATCCAGAGGAGGGCAAACAAAAAACCCCATTAAAGGGAAAAATTAATTCCTTCCTGACTCCAAGAATTGGCAATCGGATTAATCCCTGGATCAACATCCTTCCCATATATACTTATTTGGTATATCCCTGTATACCTTTCCCATCTAAAAAGATGTCCAACCTTTTTTTGAACAAATCTATTGTATCTGCCATCACAGTCTCCATGGGTAATGAATTCCACATTTTAACTGCCCTTACTGTACAGAACCCTTTCCTTTGTTGCTGGTGAAATTTCCTTTCCTCCAACCTTAAGGGATGGCCCCGAGTCCTTTGTACTGCCCGTGGGATGAATAGTTCTTTTGACAGCTCCTTGTATTGTCCCTGAATATATTTGTATATAGTTATCATATCCCCTCTTAGACGCCTCTTTTCTAATGTAAACAAATCCAATATAGCTAGCCTCTCCTCATAAGTTAGAATGTCCATCCCCTTTATTAATTTGGTGGCTCTTCTCTGCACTCTCTCTAGTTCCATAATGTCTTTTTTTAGGATTGGTGCCCAAAATTGTACTCCATATTCAAGGTGTGGTCTTACTAATGCTTTGTAAAGGGGCATAATTATGTCTACTTCCCTTCCATCCATTGCCCGTTTGATGCAAGATAAGATCTTGTTTGCCTTTGCAGCTACTGCATGACATTGGGCACTATTGCTAAGCCTGCTGTCTACAAGCACTCCTAAATCCTTCTCCATCAAGGATTCCCCCAATATCTCTATTTAATTTGTAAGTCGCCTTTTTATTCTTGCATCCCAAATGCATAACCTTACATTTATCTGTATTAAACCTCATTTGCCATTTACCTGCCCACGTTTCCAGTCTCTCCAAGTCCTTCTGAAGAGAAATTTCATCCTGCTCTGATGAGACGGAGGCATTCACCCCAGAAACCTGATCCTGTCACCCCCCATACCATCGCGGGAGACTCAGGCCCCCCTGTTGCCAGCAGGTATGCACCACACTCAGACACGTAGCCAGACCCTAGTACAGTGGAGGGGGCCCGATCTGCGATTGGCCCAGGGAAGGGGGGCTACATTGGGAATCGATGTTATTTTTCTTCATATTAATGGGTATCCTCAAAGCTAATGATATGCCAAAATGACGTCCATTAGCAAAACTACAATTGTTTCTTCACTTTTTCTGCTTGATGAATAGGGTGACCAGATTTCGAAAATGAAAAACCGGGACACCTTAAAAAATAATTTATTAAACAAATTACATCACGTGACACCCCCGTTGCCATGACAACAAGACACTCTGATGCCCCTGCAGTGTTAGTGTGTATAGAGGTGGGGGCTTTGCTTGGGCCCTTCAACTCTTACAGCCAGGGCATTATTGGCCAGGAATGCCCAGTTCGGAGGGATTACTACTTCAAAATGTATTTGATTCATAACAACATCAAAAAACTCTAATACCAATAACTAACAACCACAGACAATGATAATCTAAACCATCAAATAAAATGTCTACGGCCCTTGTTCAAGCATGTTTGCGGTACTTACCAGATAAATCAGTGCCTGCAATCCACGACTGTATCCGCCTCTCCGAGCGTCTGAAAGCAATCCAGCGTTCCTGGTGTGTGGCTGAAGAGGTGAGGGACTCCCTCCTCTCAAACGGAAAAGAAGAGCAAAAAATAGAGTTGGAACATACCTATCATACAGGGATGAGAGAGAGAGACAGAGAATGAGAGAGAGACAGAGAATGAGAGAGAGACAGAGAATGAGAGAGAGACAGAGAATGAGAGACAGAGAATGAGAGAGAGACAGAGAATGAGAGAGAGACACAGAGAGAGAGAGACAGAGAATGAGAGAGAGACAGAGAGAGGGACATAGGGAGAGAAAGACACTGAGAGAGAGAGACAGACACAGAGAGAGACAGAGAATGAGAGAGAGACAGAGAATGAGAGAGAGACACAGAGAGAGAGAGACAGAGAATGAGAGAGAGACAGAGAATGAAGAGGCAGAGGCCCCAGCATGGGGTCGTAGGCTCCTTAAGGGCTGCGACGTCCTGATTGGCGAGAGCTGGTAGGGGGGGGGGGGGTCGGCTAACCCCCCTCCCCCTTCCCACACGGAGTGGGAAGGCTGCTTGTCCCCTCCCATGCAGGGGGAGGGGGGAGAGGGTATAAAGAGTGGGGCCCCAGGGGAGAGAGACAGAGCTAACGGAATTTTCCCCTTACCTTACAGGAATGCTGGCTGCTGCTGAGCTGCCATTTCAAGACCGCGAGGGAAGGCCGCAGTGACTGCAGCAGCCCCCCGCTGTATGAAGACCCCGAGTCCTGCCAGCCTCACCCATGAGCTTGAGGAGCCCGCTGATGCTGCGGCACCAGAGGAGCCGGTAAGTGTCCCTGCCCCGCGCAGATCCCAGCGCTGAGGTGCAGGTAGGGATCCCCATCCCCCATCCCATAGCCCTCCCAGCTCCCCCAGCAAGTGCAGGCTCCAGCTTGCAGCCCACCACGCTCCCGCGCCCACCCTGGGGCCCCCTCCAGCCTTATGCCCCTCTATCCGCCCCCCAGCCTGTGTCCCGCCACCTCTCGGCTTTTTCCCCTGCAAGGTCCCTCCGCCTCACTACTGATTCCCCCGCCGGGCCACGGCACCTCCCGGCCTCTATACCCGCACCCCTCCTTCCCCTGCTCCCAGGCTTTGTCCCCCCTCCCGGTTCGTGCTTCGGCGAGGCCCCGCCGCCCGCGCCCTACTCCCTCTGCCCAAGTGCAGTCCCGGCAGGGAGGGGGCGGGTCGCTCCTGTGCTTCCGCCGCCAGCCCCAGCGCCGCCAGCCCGCTCACCACTCTGCAGGTGACGGCCGCGCGCCGAGCAGGGCGCCCGATGCCCAGGTCCCCCCCCCTACCATCTCTCCCGACCGCAGGGCGCCGGCCGGGGAGCGCGCCTGTCGGCTCCCACTGCAACAGGCCGCTTACCCCTCTGCTGGGGGTGGCCACGCGACGGCTCCCCCCATACCACCTCCTCACACCCCCACCACGGGGACCATCTGGCTCCGTCCCGCGCCCCCATCCCACTCACCCCTCCGACCTGCGAGCGGTGCTTCTGGCTCCTCGGCACCATGACTCACCTCCCTCCCATGTGCTGCAGCAGGGGAGGGAGGGGCGGTCTCCCACGCGTGGGCTGCAGGCTGACCTTTCCCCCTGCTCCACCCTCCCTTCCCGGGCTTCTGTGAGCAGGGGAGGGGGAGTTTCCCTCCCTCCCCATGTTTATTAAAGAGACAGGAGGTCACAGGCAGGTCTGCAGAGGCAGGCTGTTACCTTGGCCCTCCTCTGCAGCAGCGCCACCATGAGGCCCCTAGCGGTACTGCAGGGCGACCTCAAGTTCACCCCTCAGGGCGACCTCAACCTTACCCCTCACAGGACAGGACAGACTGTGAGCGGGGTTAGTACCGTGAAGCACCAACATATCATATAACCACACGCCATACCCAACCACCCCACCTACTTACCTCCAGCAGGCAGGGGCGCGGGCGGTCTGGTGTATAACCGCCCCAGCCACCCGGGGCCCCTGCCCCTCCCACCCATGGGCCACGCTGTGTCGGGCAGATTAACTGCAGCGCAGAGACGGGCGTTCTGCTCTGTCACCGGCGGGGATGGGGGGAGAGGATTTAAGGCGACCCAGCCCCGGGATCCTGCATGGGGTCCTCTCAGTTTTCGCAGGAAGCGACGGCCAATGACTGGTCATTGCACGCATGGAATGTGGACCAGGACCCCTACCCACCTTCACCGACGCATGGCGAGGAGGGGGACAGACGCCGAGGCCAGTCACCGCGCTTCAGGCCAGGTCAGCGCAGGGTACTAACCCGAGCAACGAGATTCCAGGTAAGGAAATAAATCCTAGTATAGTACGGGTAATAGCGACTCAGATAGTGACAGCGACATTTCACAAAACCTGTATGTATAAATTCCTAAAGAGACAGCGGTGATTCTCCGGTCACTTAAGGCCAGGTATCTATTAAGTCACTCAGGGGAACTTGCCTGCTTGCAGTTTGGCTGTGACATCTCTAATACAGAGTGCTTTTCCTGGTAATGTACAGGTCAATAAAAGCTTCAGTCAGACTTAGAACTTTGCAACTAATATTGACAGATTTACGATAAATCATTCTTCCTGTTATTACACAGGTTATTAAGAATTTATATTAGCGTTAGGGACCCCTGATATGTGGTCTGCCGTGCCGTTGGCTCAGGGGCTTACAACAATTTTGGCCAAAGATGTCAAACTAAAAGACCATTTTACTTAATAGATATTTATACATATATGTTTAGGCACTGTACCGTGTATGAGTCTCACTGGATGTGCTAAAACTGAGCTTTGTCTGTGTTTTAGGTTCTGTCTCTGGTTTTAAATATATATTGCCATGCTCAGTAGCACTCCTCTTGACACTCATATGCTTATATATATGTTGTGGTTATTTTGGGGGTTCAATAGGAGCTTGTTAGGTGTCCAGTATATTTTACACTTAAGGCTAGGGCAAGCGGTGCAACGCAGGGGGCAGCGCGGGAGAGCAAGGCCCCAAAAATTAAGGATGACGGCGTAAGTACCAGCAATTGTATTGTATTGTATGTCGTTATTTATATAGCGCCATTAAGGTACATAGCGCTTCACATTAGTAATACATGGGGTAATCAAATAAATATCAGATCATATAAATAACAGATCATGGGAATAAGTGCTTTAGGCATTAAAGTAACATTAAGGAAGAGTCCCTGCCCCGAAGAGCTTACACTTTAATGTAAAGGGAAGGACACTTACGCCGGCGCTAGGACGTCTCTCCAATCGGTTTACACGCCTTGAGAAAGACCATTTCAATTGAAACGCGTGGGAGGAGGTTCTCTTTTCTGTTTGTTGGTGTATCTGTTTTAGGTAGTTTAATAAATTATTTGTTCATTCCTTCACTGGTGAGTTTTGATCTAGATAGGAGCGGCAGTACTGCTGATCAATTCTACGGACGCCGAGGAGGGAAGCCAGACACCCGCTCTGGGTGCGACGCCAAGCAGGGGGCGCGGGGGGACCAGTATCAATCCTTCACCACCCAGGCTGGTTCAGCCACTATTTACCCGCTTGCTCTGGAAGTAGCTAGACGGATTCTTCTACCTACACCCAAAGTGAGATAATAAAAGGGAAAGTTCACGGACGTACACAACCTTTTGCTGATGGGTTTCAGGCCAGGGAAAAAGCAAAGGCTACAGGTGAGGAGAGAGCTAGTAAGTATAAATCATGGACATCTGGCTAAGAGGTTACCTTGTGTTAGCCAGCTGCCTGCTGGAGAAGCACCCAGTAGAGGGTCTGAACGTCCTTAAATACATAGACCTTAGATGCGACACATATAAAACATTTGGGGAACATCGTGGGAAGAATATGTTTAGAATTTGGTAACCACACTCGCAAGTCGCAATCTTAAATTCGCCTCTATATACCCGCACGTCATACGGGAGAAAATGACCAAAGAGGTAGGCCTGCGACGCATGGCTGGACCGTTTCACTCACTGCCCATACACTGAGGAGCCTTATTCAGTAATGCTAGGGTGCTAGGAAGGTTACACTAATACATGCCCACGTCACCTTGGGCAGATGGGTATAGCGGACTTATGGACCTGATCCACAAGTCACTAGCCCCACGCACTTGGAGAACCTACCTCCAGGCTTGGCACACATGGCTAGTATTCAAGCAAAAGGACAGAGTCGAGGGTAAGCGTGGTAGCAGCGCGCGGATCATTAGCTTCCTACAGGCCCAGAAGGCAGCTGGGGGTTGGGGCCATGATGGCAGGACTGTGGTTTTCTGAAATGGCACATCTGCAAGGACATAACTAAGGATTTCATAGTTAGGAGAACCCTAAGAATAGGCTGGGATAGGGGTGAAGAAAGTGAACTGACAGTAAGGAGCCGATAACGCCAGACAGGCTTCAGGTATTGATGATAGAAAAATAGGCTAAAGCGCTCTATGCAGGTATAATGAAATAAAGTGAGCCAAACCACTAAGCCAAGGTATATAAAATGATATGATATAGTTCTTAATATGCAATAGTATGGGTACTATCCTCCTGAAGACAGGTGGTAGATGGTACAAGCCACTCACCCTCAGTCTCATTGGCAGGTTCCCCTGAACATAAGCAATACTCACATCCTAGGAGTGGTAGGCAGGCTGTGCAGCTACAGATATGCAGTATAACAGGAAAATGGAGAACAAAAGCGCACTAGCAAAAACTGAGCAGGAAGGACCCAGATTCAACAATAAATAAATAAAAGGGCACTTTAATGTGACAAAAGACCCATACAACGCGTTTCGAACGTCACAGCGTTCTTTTTCAAGGTATTGATGATGGCAGCAAAAGAGCTATGTTTCAGTACAGCGGAAAAGGGAACTGTTCAGAGTAGTATTTGCCGTGGCTTTCTTGGTGCCTCCAGGGTTGGCGAGCTAGTGGCGGCATCTTAAATAATCCAGGGTTCGGGCTTGTTTTTCGCGAGCATGATTCTCAATGCTACGTCAGTGGTATGCAAGATTCGCAGGTCTAAAACCGACCAAGCGGGAAGGGGAGCGTGGGTCCACCTCACTATAGAGGATAACGGAAGTTTGCCCAGTGGCGTTGAGTAAGGGGTACTGTTCAGAGTAGTATTTGCCGTGGCTTTCTTGGTGCCTCCAGGGTTGGCGAGCTAGTGGCGGCATCTTAAATAATCCAGGGTTCGGGCTTGTTTTTCGCGAGCATGATTCTCAATGCTACGTCAGTGGTATGCAAGATTCACAGGTCTAAAACCGACCAAGCAGGAAGGGGAGCGTGGGTCCACCTCACTATAGAGGATAACGGAAGTTTGCCCAGTGGCGTTGAGTAAGGGGTACGTAAGGCACAGGCCCAAGGTTGGGAGCAATTTCATCATCCATCAGGACGCAACACCACTCACAAGGTACCAATTTCAAAGCGTTTTTAGGCGGTGCCTTGCTGCTAAGGGGGATGGATCCCAGTGTATTTGTTACCCATTGCTTTAGAATTGGTGCCGCAACAGCGGTAGCTGAGAACGGCTGTATGCCGGACCAAATGTGGAAACCGGGGAGGTGGAAACCCAGTGCCTATAGGGGGTTACATCAGGGCCTAAGGGCACAGCAACGTGCGGAGCCAAGAAGATTAACATGTTTTTCCCTCTCAGTAGACAGCTGCACAAAAGACCCTGGAAGTGTGGATCATGGGACATTCCTTTCGTTCAGTGGGCGCACGTATGGGCGAAGGATCAGCGGTGCGGCCAGCAGCTGTGGTGTACGGGAGAGGGGGTGAATTGGCGTTGGCTTGGAAAGAGAGGAAGGTGCTTGGTTGATCTGTAACAGGCTCTGGGCAAGGAGTGAGCAGAATTTCAGGTGAAACCGGATGTTAGTTTGCTACACCTCGTGGGGAATGATCCAGCCAACACCAAAACACTAGAGTTGATTTATCGGTTACAGCAGGAATGCGCCCGCTTGAAGGCGCTGTGGAGTGAGGTTTTAATCATTTGGTCTGTAATTAGTCCAAAGCAAATTTTAAAAGGGCCACGGAAAGAGAAAGCTAGGAGGAAGGTAAATAAGGCCATGGGCAAAATTCATCCTCTAGCGGCGGTAAAACTCTTAAAGCGCAGAGGGACTGACACCAAGGAGTGCAGCTGGCACAGAAGGGGTTAGAGGTGTTCTTAAGTAACATCAAGGTTTTTTGCGGGAAGAATTAAGATCAGAGGTCGCAGCTTTGGGTGGGCGTGTCGGCCCCAGGGTAGCCAGTGCCCGGCAGAGGGGCCTCCGGGTGGCGGAGCTGCCGCGCCAGCCAAGCTCACGAGACGGAGAAAGGGCGAGGACTTTAGGGTCTGTCCCTCAGCTGGAGCCCCTAGAACAGCGCGGCAGGCTGGAGGCGCCGGCTGTAGGGCCGGGCCGGCCTATGCCCAATCAACGCTGGTAAAAGGCTGGGCGCCAGCTTTAGGGCTGGGCCTAAGCTGACCCTAGGGGCGGGAGGGGGAGGGAAGCAGCCCAACATCGGCTGAATGAGGATCTCCCCCTCCCATTTTACAGTGCTTTTGGGCGGAGGGAGGGAGCGGGCCAATTGCTGGCTGTCGGCAGGGATCTCCCTCCCATGCACATGATACAGGCGGGGGGAGGGAGCGGACCAATTGCTGGCTGTCGGCAGGGATCTCCCCCCCCATGCACATGATACGGGCTGGGGGAGGGAGCGGGCCAATTGCTGGCTGTCGGCAGGGATCTCCCCCTCCCCCCCCATTTTGCATGGAGCATACTTGGCTGGCGGGCAGGCTGGTAGGATTTTAACAGCGGATGTTAAAATAAAGCTGTGACCTTTTCTTCCAACATTGTGTGGTCTCCATTATTTGGTTTAGCGTCACAAAGGAGGGGCGGCGCATAAAGCCTTTATGAGAGAGAGATACAGAGAGAGAGAGACAGAGAATGAGAGAGAGACAGAGAGAGGGACATAGGGAGAGAGAGAGACAGAGAGAGAGAGACAGACACAGAGAGAGAGAGAGAGAGAGAGAGAGAGAGAGAGAGAGAGAGACAAAAGTAATGTACTGTATAACCATTATACCGTACCCCCTAGTATTTCGTGTAATCATTGTCCCACACCCCCTATTACTCACGCTTTGGCAATACTGAAATGTTCTTTTGACATGCCAATAAAGCTGATTTGATTTGAGAGACACAGAGACACACACAGAGACACAGAGAGAGACAGAGATACAGAGACACACACAGAGACACACAGAGAGAAACAGAGACACACAGAGAGAGACAGAGACACAGAGAGAGACAGAGACACAGAGAGACACACAGAGAGAGACAGAGACACACAGAGAGAGACAGAGACACACAGAGAGAGACAGAGACACAGAGAGAGAGACAGAGAGAGAGACAGACACAGACACACAAAGAGAGACAGAGACACACAGAGAGAGAGAGAGAGAGACACGGGCCTATTTAGTAAGCGTCGATAAGGCTGCGTCTATAGTATTTCAGACGGAAGGAAGGCACACACGCTGCAATACACTTGCTGAAGCCTGAGCTTTTTTATGGCTTTGCAGGGTATGCAGCGGGTGCGATTGGGGGCGTGGCAATAAATATTTGGAGGCGTGGCAATAACGTTCCGGCGCGGACGTCACTTCCCTACCTCACATCCCGATCCACCGGCATTTTTTGAGATGCAGCATCTAAAGCACTGTGCAGACAAGAAGAAAAATGCACACAATGCGCACCAGAGATTAAAATATAGTAAATTATTTATTAATAAAACAAGAAATAACCGAGGGGGATCCAACCCCACCTCAGTACTTTCTTCTCGTTGCTATTGCCACACTATACGTCCTGACGCCGGAAGGGAAGTTGGTACGCGACTAAGACGAGACACCGGATTTACAGTGGAACCACAACATACCACAGATTGCAGGAAGACCACACTGCGAGGGGCGCAGCCTATCGAGTTTCCCGGTCATCGTCCAAAGTCTGGAGCTGCGGAGTGACCACCGGATTACCACGGAGCCCGAGCCTGTCTCACACAATGCTTTTACCAAACGGATGTTTGTGAGTTTGCTATTTTTATCTTGTCCAGGAAATGAAATTGTTAAACCGAATTTACACATGGAGCGGGCGCTTTTGCTTCTTTTTTTTGTTTAGATATCTATCGAGGAGGTGGTTGTTTCCTGAAGAGAGCTGCCAGGGCTCCAGAGGACGCCCGAATTGGATCCTTTTATGATTGAGTTATAACATAGCTATTAGAGCTAGGTTTCTGGACTTTTATTGTGTTTAGGCATAGTGTTTATTATTATTTTATTACAGCTACTTTTTAGTAATTGCACTGTTATTAATTCTGACCACTAATTCTCACTGCCATTATAATCTCTCTCTAGCCACAACCAAATTGCTATATCAGCTATATTATTTATTGGTTATACCAGGGGAGCACAAACTTTTGCAGCTAGTCCCCCTGCCTTCCCTCTGCTGGTGCTCGCCCCCCCCCCCCCCTTACCTTGATGCGGCGTCACGTGACCTGCAGCGGCATTTGACGAGGGTGACGTCACATGACCCCGCGGCGTAATTTAACATACTGTGCTATATGTATGCACACACAGTAATCTGGGTCCAAAAAAACCTACCTTCCTTTATCAAGTGTCGCCTTATGGTGAGTTATATCCTGCACTAAGCAGAGAACACAAACCACAATGTTGCACTTGAAAAAGTCTCGGCCACACTCTCACATATTATGATATGGAGGGTATCGTGAGATTATTATAAAGAAAGGGTACTCAGAGTTTGTATAAGAAAAGGTTTATCATTTATTGTATCACAACAATATTCAGAAATATCAGAAATATCAAAAATATCAGAACAAGCTTCTTATAAGCTAATGGCTAGCAGTTACAGTATGTTACCAATCCATTCCTAACTATGCAGAGATTATAACTAGATATGCATTGTCAATACTCACAAACCAAAAGATATTACGATAGGTCAGCCAGTCCCAGCTCAAGTTTCATCTGTGTGACTTCACACCTAAGTTCGGTTCTCTCTCTAACATGGAGTCGGGCAAACCTATTATAGGGTGCATTATCTGCTGCGTACGTGTGTCACGTGTCATGTGTCCATGCTCTGTGGTTTGTGACGTATGATGTTTATGATTTAGGAATTACAGTTAGTGACGTATGATGTTTACGATCTAGGAATTACAGTTAGTGACTTATGATATTTCATAAGTTACCGTTCAAACCACGGCGTGTTTACCGGTGTTAGTTCCCCTTTTATGTCTATGTAACCTGTCCCAATATCCTGCCACTTCTGAGCAAAACAAGCTATTATTTCTAAGACAAGAAAACCAGGATTTTAACAGTATACTCTAAGCTATACTAGGCCTTACAATGATACTATGTATATATGTACCTGTGACCTGTATTCATTATGCGTTATATGCCAGAAAATACCTGTAATCCATAACGCCCTCTCCTACACATAATTATCATATTTTTGCAAATGCAGAAAAACTATCAAAGCAGAAAATATTCATTATGTGTACATTTGGAAGACAGTGTCACAGCTCTCTGATGTTGATGAGCTTGAACTCACAGGAGTATGTGACTGATCGCCAAAACACCCACAACTGCGCATATGTGCACAAGTTATTCCACGATGGGAAGGTATCAATTTGTAAAAATCACCCAATTGTAAAGCGGGTTGATGTTGACGTTCATACATACTCAAAAGCGTAGTATTCCAACGGGCACCAAAACAATGTTGATGTTTATTACCTGAACATGCAAGCAAAGTGGTACAATTATATGACCCGTGGCTAACAATGCTGATATGACCTTCTTCAATTGTATAAAAAGACATTTGAAATATTTGACGGTGAATGTCTCTACACTTGAAGTTGGGTTGATCACCAAGAGATAGCAAAGATTTCACTTGCCAAAAATTACATAACATTAGCAAGCTACGCGGTAGCAATGTCCCATTTGGTGTTAAAACTGAAAACGGTCCAGAGGAAGCAAGAGAGTCCTGATACATAAAATCTCTCATCGTGTTGTGAACTGCATGCACTTTGCGGGGTTTCCGATGTGGCAAAACCAGTTCATCTAAGTACATCCTCATGGAGGTTTGATAGGAACGTGGTAGACGCAAGATTTGTGAAGTATCTTTCTTTTCGTCTGTGTCCTTGCAACAAAGCATACTGCAGCAGGTTAGATTTGACCTGTGTGCTTAAAACAGTATATTAGTATCTAGGTAAAAATATAAGAATATATGCTAGAAAGCAAAATGTGATTAAGCTGAACGCCTCTTCATCTTCATCTTCGGAAGAAATGAGAAAATACGAAGCAAAATAACAAGGATTATTATCCCTAAAATAAAAAACAATAGTGGTTTCAAATAACCTAGGATTCCAAACGCATTTCCTAGTCCACTAAAAATACTTTTACCAGTAGTTTGTAGGCTAGTGCCTATTTTCGTCAAAAAATTACCTGTCATTGGCCAAAAAGTTTTCAATGATTCACCTAGTGTAGTTAACCACTGGGGAAAATCACCCGGGTGTAAATCAACACGTAGTAATTCACTGTGAACTCTCTGTAAAAGGGTATGTACTATATCATGTGTGAACCCTATAGTAACCTTCATTTTCTTTAAATGTGCCAAATAGGGTGTTATGTGAGGAAGGATCAGTGTGATAGCTGGTACCTGGAAATGTACTCCAGATGTGAGTGTCTGATGTAACAGAGGTGGAATAAGTGTAGTACCATAACACTGTATACTCTCATTAACCGTGACAAGTGATGCCTGAAAAGGAGGAATATCGCAATCCTCTTCTGTAGATAATACTATGTAACTCCCATTATCTAAGCTGTGAATTAATGTAAAAGGAGTTTGAATAGGCATTACAGTTATCGGGCAGTTGCTACGTTGCATTTGATCATTGCAAGGCATGTGCTGTACAATGTCATCACAAATTAAATAACCTCTATCAACACATCTTATAGTGCTGATGAAAAATTCACGATCACATTTCACAGACATGTACTGAAATGGTTGATCAACCTGCACCCTTGCGAAATAAGAACCTGTGTGTGTTATGTGTCCAAAATTAAGCAGTTCCCAATTTGTTGTATACACGTTTCCTGGAATAAATAATTCATAGTACAAAAATACTTCCCATAAAGAGTCATCAGGGTTATGAACCCGTCTGTGGTTTCTTTCTCGTATGTCATAAACTGTGGTTTGTGAAACATATGCCAGGATCTCAGATTCTTTCGGACTTAAATTGAGAGTCTGTGTGATCAAAGTGAGATTTAAAAGTGATATGTCAACCTTTTTACTTTGCAATGTTAACCTGATAGAAGTAATGTGATTAAGAATAACCAAAGCTTTAATTTCTTCAGATAACACTGTTATGTCTGAAATTGTGTAGGAAGCAAATTTTATCATGTGATCTCTTAACACCAAAATACCTCTCCTTAATTCTTCATCATTTGAGTCAGAGATTTGACTTATAACAGAAACAGAATCACTCAGCAGGTGTCCTGTGGTTATAAGAACATCATCGTTAGTAAGCAATTTTCTTGTAGATGTTTTACTTGAAACTTTACATTCATTCATGAACTCTGTGTCATTTTCATAATACACTATGGCATTAATTGTTGCATTCGTACCCCACATTGCCTCTGAGTAGGGCATGTTAACAATATTATGTGTGGTGCACGTATCATAATCACAGGGTTTATCATTTGGAGCTATTTGAACATTCATCAAATCGCTCATTGCCCTGATTACCGTGTCTATATTCATATGCAAACTATCATTGAGACATTTCTGGAACAGGGAGTAGACTTTGTAATTAGGTTTCATAATCATTATTCGCTCCACACACCAAAAACCTCGTAACCCAGAAAAATGTAAAAATCCTTGATCAATCATTTTCGGTTGCCAGTTAAAATAGCCTTGCGTGAGATTGTAATAAAAAGAACACGGTTTACAATCGTATTTGAATACTGTAGTGTCCTTATCACAGATTCCTTCATTAATCAATTTCTCCAATGTGATACCACACGCATTCTTGAAACCTTTACATGAATGGCTGTAGTATGTAGTATTGGTAAATGTAGCAAAGCGTGGTTGAGTGCAAGTGTCCCATGCCGTAGGTTCACGAAACAACATACCATCACCTTGTGTATTCCATTCTTTCGGGAGTGCTGCTGTCTGTAGCTGTCCAGTTTTAGCATCTTCCATCACATCTTGAAGTTTGTGTAACAGGTCCTCAGCGGTTATTGATGAGTTCCACCATTCTGAGTAAATACTGTCAGTGCAAAAAACAGCAGAAGTATAAGGTCTTACCCCTCCAGGTATTCTGTACTCTTCTTCTTCAGCACCTTCCCAGAATGCCACTCTTGGATCAGTCTGTCCGTTGGGAACGAATCCGTTCTGAGTGATTTGACCTGTATTCAGATAGAAAATAGGGTATTGCTTATACCTTATATTGTCCATGGTCACACCAGGCCGAGGGCAATGATCAGCTTTCAGCTCCTTCATTGGCCATTTACGTGTTCCTTGAAAGTCAATGAAATAGCAATGTCCAAATTCAGCATGACAACGTTGTTCACGGTAGCTTTGCTGCTTCCAATGGTCATGAAGGGGTAAATCATATTTCAGGCTTGTAGATTGCAGCTGTTGCATCTGTGCATTCAGATGTTGTGTCACCAGCTTCCTTCCTTCTGGCGTAGTTATACCAGCTTCTTTAGCTAGCACAGTAGAATCAAACAGCACAACCTGTGAAATCCCCAAAGTCTTTCGTTTCTGGATGATAGGTTTAGGAAACGGCTTCCAATACACACCTTGAGGTATACCCACCGACTGTACCTCCACCGGTTTCAAATCGTAGTGTAGTCCTCGTTTCACGATTCCGGAGTCTGGTGTGGTAATACCGTGTGCTGCTGTACGTTTCCAGTCGATGATCTCTCCTTCTTGCTGAGTCACAAAATGCCATTGTAACCTGAAAATAACGCTGGCCGATATTGCTAGAAAAGCAAAACAGATTGAGAGACACAAAATAGTCTTTAACAGTCTTTTCTTTGTGATCACCTTAGCCATTGTTTGACAGGCCTTCCGGTAAATATTGCGTTGATCCGGTATGGCAGGTAACACATATATATGTCTTTGGTCACTGTCAGGGAAGTCAGCTTCAGCTTGTAGGACCTCACCTGCGTGATTATTTTCCACATCCTGTTGTCTTGCAATCTGTGCTTCGAGAGGCTGCAGCTCCATCGAAGTCTGTCGCAGATACGGTGTCTCCTCCATCTTGAACAGTGTCGTTACTGCAATGTGCTGTAGGTTTAAGATTATCGATACTCACTTTTCTTTCTCTGCCTTTAGTATCTTGGATAACAAAGGTTCTTTCATTTATCTTTTTCAGTATCGAGGTAGGTTTCTTCCACTTAGGCCGCAACGGCTTTACTTTAGCAACCCTCTCCTGGACCGAATGTCCAATCTGCGGCGTCCAAGCTGCAGGATTACGTGGTGTGTGGGCTGTATGGGAAAAAGAATCCCTCAATTCCTGTAAAATTAATATTTGTTCAAGTCTCCCTGGGACAGAAATAGAATCATTAGTAAACTGTGTATTCATAGGAGTACCATATAACAGTTCATGTGGTGTTTTACCAGTTATTGTGTTAGGAATATTATTTAGGCCAATTTGAACCGTAACTAAGAGTGGGTACCACTGTGTAGGACGATTAGATAGCATTTTGGTTAAAAGTCGTTTTACCTCGTAATTTTACGTGCAACGATTCTAGCGATTTCCAGAATGTGACGGCGAGCTGAATGCCCAATCAATACCTAATATTGCGGCCCACTCCTTGGTTTCTGCTGCTGTGAAAGCAGGTCCACCATCGGAATGAAAGGCCTTGGGCTTAGCCACACTTACTAAGGTGTTGAGACAATTAAGCGTAGAGCTAGATGTCGCACTACGAACGGGGTATAACCACGTAAACCTTGTACAAGCATCAACACAAACCAAAACATGTTTGTAGGAATGTGATGCTGGCAAAGGTCCAATATGGTCGAAATATATTAAATCAAACGGTTTGTTCGGTATTGCATTAATAATAAATGGTGGGGTCTGATGATTAGGACTGTTTACCAACCGACATGGTTTACAGTTGCTTAGAACTGTCTTAACTGTTTTCCTCATGTTCGGCCACCAGTATTTGTGTTTCAGTGTCAACAAAACATTTTCTCTCCCTAGGTGAGGGTGTCCCACACTGTCGTGTGCTTGCGTAGCGATCTGCATCCTGCTTGCTACAGGGGGAACAATGAATTCATTAGCATCAATTACAACCATGCAATTATTGTTGACTTGTTTAAATGAGTATTTCTTAGGATACCCAGGTGGATTAGGCCTGGTAGCATCCAGACAAGCATACAACTCTGCATCGAGACTGGCTGACTTTGACTGTGCCCTTGTTAACACTTTGTTAACGGCAAATTTCTGACTTACAGTTTGCGCGAGACTATCTGCAAACTGGTTACCCATAGTATGAACCTATGAACCAAGCGTTCTGTGCGCTGGCTCGTGTACAATTTCAATATCAGGCTTTTGATCAAGATAGGCCGCAATGGCCTTCCACTTAGCTATATGCGTTAGTGGTTTCCTTTTGGCATTCAAAAATCCATTTGATCTCCAAACTGGTAGGTCCTGCAGTGCTGAACGTGCTAAATAAGCGGAATCTGTAACTATAAGTACATGTCCCTTAACTGTAAGTGCTTCTTTCATAGCAAAAGCTAATGCATGAATCTCTGCAAACTGTGCAGAGTGATCTCCTATAGGTAATTGCCAACTGTGCAACAAATTCATATGTGCGTCATATTTCGCAATCCCTGAACCTGCAGATTTATTCACTCCTTCTCTGCTGGAGTCTACAGCTGAACCATCTGTGTAGAAAATGCATGTATAAAAATCATTTGGGTGTGTTTGATTTTCCCATGTCACTCCTTCAAAAGGGGACGGGAGGTCATCTAGTGTAGTTAAGGTTTTATCATGCACAAAATGTATTTGAGGATCCTCTATAATTGTGTACCACTTTAACCAGCGGCTTCTTAACGCCTTCCTGTCCGGAATGGTCTGTTTCTGCAATGTTGCTAGTGAAGCTACTGAAGTGTATATATAGATATCCTGTCCCTGTGCCAAATCACGTGATTTCAGCACTGTGAGTGTAATCGCTGATAATAGTTTTTCAAGCGGCAAATATCTCTTCTCTGTATTTGTAAATACATAAGATAATAATGTAATTGGTACTGTTTCCATAGCATTATAAATTCTAATGTATGCAGCTAGAGGTGAAATGTTTACATAAGCTGACAATGGTTTTGTCGGGTCGCGCTGCGCTAAGTAGGAAGCATCATTAACTGCTGCTAATAACTTTCGCAATGCCTCATCCTCAACTGTTAACCATTTAAAAGGTGTTTTCGGTCTAGTCTGCTCTGACTTAATGTTGCGTGATGTAATGGTTCAATCAGTACATTAAAATCTGGGATAAACGTCATTGAAAAATTCAGTAACCCAATAATGCTTCTTAACTGTTTTAGTGATTTAGGAACACTGATGTTGGAAACTTTTTCTCTGTAATTAGTAGAGAGGCCGCTGCCATTTTCAGCTATTTCAAAGCCTAAAAATGTCACAGTTTCTCTTGCAAGCTGAGATTTCTTTAGGGAAACAAGGTAACCTGCTTCTGTCAATGTAATTAACACTTCTGTCATAGCTTTAAAATGCTCTTCTTCTGTGTCATGTGATAGATAAACGTCATCAACATAAGTTTCTGTATTGTCAAATTTAGACAATAGTGAGACTACGTCTGCAGTGAATAAAGCTGGACTATTTACAAAACCTTGTGGTAAGCGTGTAAAAACCAGTTGTTTACCTTGCCAGGTAAATGCGGTTAGCCAATAACTCTCAGGCGTGATTGGATGAGAAAAGTACCCATTGCTTAAATCATATGTAGTTTTAAAGCGTTTACGCTGTAATCCGTTTAAGATTGAAGGTGAATGTGTGTTCTGTGCTGTCACTGAAGGTGTGACTCTGTTCACTTCCCTATAATCTAACACCATTCGCCATGAACCATCTTTTTTAGCCACTGGATATACTGCAGTATTCAATTGGCTATACTGTTCAAGCAGTACTCCTTGTTTAAGCAAATCATTGATTACAATTTGTATGCTTGGTAAGGCGGCATGATTAATTTTATATTGTGCCTGTTTCTTTGGAAGTGTAGAACATGTATTAATATTATGTACAATTCCTTTTCTTAATCCCACCTGATTTTCCCATTGTTGAAAAATATATTTGTGTGTCATTAACCAATTATACAATTTTGTTTTATCATTAAAAGCACTTTCATTACATTGATCTGTGATAATTTTTTCCAAGTCAAATTTCACAGTCAATTCCGTCTGCTTGCGGTTTTCTGTAACTTCCTCTTTTATTGTAAAGAAGGAAGCCACATCTTTGTATGCTATTAGAAAGTCACAATCTAATCTGTCATGTTCAACTAATTCAATAGAAATCTTTCTGTCATTAATTTTTAAGTCTAAATAATATGAAGGATAAGTGCCATTTCCTTCAATTGTTTGTATCGTGATGTCGTGTACATAATTTTCATCTATTAAAATATCAGTTCTTACAAGGGATATGTCGGCTTGTGTGTCTAATAGGCCAGTATAATCTTTTCCCTTGTAGTGAATGTGTAACGTTAAGTTTGTCATTCCTCAAAGAGGAGGTCTGCAGGGAAGTGAGTTATCTTCCCAACAAACTTCTCTGTGGTCGCTGGTGTCGCTGCTGCAGCTTGCTTAACTTCACGTTGGCTATTTGTCAATCCTGAAGTCTGCGTAGCAAAACCTGTACGCTTGTCATGAAATTTAGTTTCGCTAGTCTTGCCTTGCCAATATCTGTCAGGAGTTTAATGTATTGTCTCAGATTATATCTGGACACTGCACCCTCATTACGAGCTTGCTGTTCAAAGCGTGTAGTTTGTGGTGTAGTCTGTGGTGTAGGAGTGTCTTGTCTATTGTTAGATAGCAGTATCTTGCCCCAGGTCCCCACGGGCCAAATTGAATTTCAAATGCCAGAGTTTCACCGTTAATCAGATTTCTCTGATACTGATTCCTCATTAAAACATTCAGATCTGCAACTCGTGCAAAATCTGTAACAGCCATGATATACTATATATATATATAATGAAAATTGTACCTTCTCTTTTATAAAGAGGAAATAGCATACACGTGTACTTTCAAGATTAAATGGGTAACGTAAGATTTATTATACAACTCATGAGTAATTAACCACGTTGGGGCGCCATAATCTGGGTTCAGAAACCTACCTTCCTTTATCAAGTGTCGCCTTATGGTGAGTTATATCCTGCACTAAGCAGAGAACACAAACCACAATGTTGCACTTGAAAAAGTCTCGGCCATACTCTCACATATTATGATATGGAGGGTATCGTGAGATTATTATAAAGAAAGGGTACTCAGAGTTTGTATAAGAAAAGGTTTATCATTTATTGTATCACAACAATATTCAGAAATATCAGAAATATCAAAAATATCAGAACAAGCTTCTTATAAGCTAATGGCTAGCAGTTACAGTATATTACCAATCCATTCCTAACTATGCAGAGATTATAACTAGATATGCATTGTCAATACTCACAAACCAAAAGATATTACGATAGGTCAGCCAGTCCCAGCTCAAGTTTCATCTGTGTGACTTCACACCTAAGTTCGGTTCTCTCTCTAACATGGAGTCGGGCAAACCTATTATAGGGTGCATTATCTGCTGCGTACGTGTGTCACGTGTCATGTGTCCATGCTCTGTGGTTTGTGACGTATGATGTTTATGATTTAGGAATTACAGTTAGTGACGTATGATGTTTACGATCTAGGAATTACAGTTAGTGACATATGATATTTCATAAGTTACCGTTCAAACCACGGCGTGTTTACCGGTGTTAGTTCCCCTTTTATGTCTATGTAACTTGTCCCAATATCCTGCCACTTCTGAGCAAAACAAGCTATTATTTCTAAGACAAGAAAACCAGGATTTTAACAGTATACTCTAAGCTATACTAGGCCTTACAATGATACTATGTATATATGTACCTGTGACCTGTATTCATTATGCGTTATATGCCAGAAAATACCTGTAATCCATAACAACAGCTGTCTCTTACACATACAAATACTGTTTTTACATCCCTATACATCAATAGGGACCACAAAGTATCCACACACACTTTTAGTTGTGCTACAAACTCTCACATTTCCACACGCACCCACACCATTTATATCCACTCCCACTCCACACACACCTTTTGTAAAGCACTGTACATACTGTGGGCTCTCCATTCATTTTCATTCACACTGATACACACTCTTTCATCACTTGCTTTCAGGAACCTTTTGACACCTCTAGGCATAAAACACATCCACACCGGGGGAAGACCAGCACAGATAACATTCCAAGAGACACTGTTTTTAAGTATACCTTTTGCTTGCTTCATTCATTGTAACATCGCCGGAAGAAGAGATCAGTGTATCTCGAAAGCTCGCACAAATAAAAGCATTTCGTTAGCCACAGAACGGTATCATCTATTTATTTTTTGATTATTGAAGCTCGGCTAACACGGTACTGATACCTCTATATATATATATATTGCGCGCACACATACATATAACGTTTTATCCAACTTTTTGATTTATCATTTGTAGAGAAAATGAACACGCCAGAAGTGCTATTTTTCAAAATGTAACATCTCTACTAATTAGTGTAAAATGATACTTCATATAAAGCAGGTTATGGGACCCATTATAAAATGACCTTCATGTTTCTTATCACATCCCAGTATATGGATACTTTCTATTATCACAAGCTGCTAACATGTGACAGGGCTCAGAGTCTGAGCCCAGAATGTGACATACAGAACATTCTCATTCTAAATTTCAAAAAATATTGTGTTGATTTCTGACCTGACTGCCGTGGTTACAGCTCAACCACTCTGTTCTACTGTATGTCACCACTTTCTGCCACAACCAGCTGACGGTGGATCTGCAAGGAGTTCAATGCTCATTGGCATCACATCAGTGGCTTGGTTGACGTATCATTTCTCCAGCTTTTTATTGTATTGTTTTTAAATAGATTATATTTATTTAGTTGAATAGATATTTATTTAGTTTAATAGATATTTATTTAGTTTAATAGATTATATTTCTAAGTTTAATAAGTTATATTTCTTAGTTTAATAAGTTATATTTCTTAGTTTAATAAATTATATTTCTTAGTTTAATAAGTTATATTTCTTAGTTTAATAAATTATATTTCTTAGTTTAATAAGTTATATTTCTTAGTTTAATAAGTTATATTTCTTAGTTTAATAAATAATTTTTCCTAAAGGGGTCAGCTAAGAAAGTTCGGATCAAGAGGAGCCGCACAGCTTAAAGACAGAACATTTCCAAGGGAGATGGAGACAATTTGGGTAAGATCTGATTAAAGGACAACCTTTGAGGAAGGAAAGCGTGACGGGGGAGTTTAAGAGGGGGGTGAGAGAGCAAGGTGGTGTGTCAGATTGGGGCAGAGCAAGAGAACGCAAAAATGATGGGGATTTGCTGCACACCAAAAAAAAAACAATAAGTAGTGATACTTTTACCGGTGCCCCTTAGTCTCAGGGAAGACCGGCATTTCGTCCAATGGATACAATATGATTGATGGGAAAGGGCACACGGATTTGAATAAAAAAAGATAATTTATTGTGCCACAGACTACAATGTTTCGGCTGCTGGCCTTTCTTTGCTGGATTTAGTGGGTTTAGCCACTTTACCTGAGAAAGACCAGCAGGCCGAAATGTTGTTCTCTATGGCAGTGCAAGAGAAAACAGGTTGGGGTGGGTGGGTTCTCGCAAAGTCGCCGACCCATGGGTGAGTGTCTCCGGTGGAAACTAGTCCTGGACCCCGGGAAAGCTGTCTGTGGCCCATACAAGCTGAGTAACATGTAGAAAGGACACGTGTATGTTCAGAATCAGTTAGCATGGTATTTTGAGAGGCACCATAGCAGGTCAGTGCAAGTCAGTGCAGAGCACTGCAAGGTCAGTCAATATGAGGAAGGGTCCGATGGAGGAGTTGGAGGGTCCCAGAATATCTCTTAAAGCAGGGGTGCGCAAATCGAGGGGCACGACATTTTCTTGGGAGGAGGGGCTCGGCACTTACAGAGGCCCCTCGCTCTTCCCCACAGCATTTAAATTAAATGCCGGAGATCGCGCGCAAGGCCTCTGTAAGTTCCCTTTCCTTGTCTCCGGCGGCTTCTGGCGACAGCAACGTGGCGTCACATGATGTGGCATTGCCATAGCAACGTGATATCACATGACGTCGTTACATCAGAACGTCGGAGACAAGGTGGGGAAGGTGGAGGGGGGAGCAGGGGAAAAGGTTGTGCAACCCTGTCTTAAAGCATTGTCCTGCATACAGATCAGAGGCCAAGAATGGATATGGATATCCGATATGAAGCCGGAAATAAGACAGAAAAGACCGTTTCGGGGGAAGAAGGTGAGTGATGAAATAGCCGTCACTGTGTAACTCTTCCAATTACCTGCAACTTCATGCAGAGAAATAGCAATGCTTGTTTTTAACGTGCTAAGCGCCTAATGGGGAATTTAACTGCTGAGAAGTTAAGGGAGTTACTAACCCAAACTCAGCGACGTTTCTGTGTCTCTGTGATAACTCCCCCAAGACATGCCTGAAAACCAGAGGTAACTCAATGTATTTTTGATAAATAGAAACATGACCTTCTGGGGTGGGGTATATAATGGGTACTGGGCCTGGTGAGGTGGGTATAACGGGTACTGGGCCTGGTGAGGTGGGTATAACGAGTACTGGGCCTGGGGAGGGGCGTATAACAGGGTACTGGGCCTTGGGAGGGTTGTATAACTGGGTACTGGGCCTGGGGAGGTGGGTATAACGGGTATTTGCCCTGTGGAGGGCGGTATAACGTGGTATTGGGGATGGGGTATAAGTGGCACAGGAGCTCTTGCGATACAGAGTATCACTGTCCCTGGTTACAAACACTTCATGTCTCCTGCAGATCAGGACACGCACGAAGGTGGTGCCCTTTGTGCCACCAGACGACGAGGCGGGCTACGAGGCGGACGACGAGGCATACGACAAAGCGGGCATCAAGTGGAAAAATGAGGTGGGCTACAAGGCGGCCGATGACGCAGACGTCGTGTACGATGACCAAGGAGCATACGACAGGTGTGGCCGGATCTGCTGCTTCACCTTTTTTAGGCGGAGAAGACCCCGGGAGCAGGTAGGAGAATACGAGAGGTGCGGACAGATCTGCTGCTTCACCTTTTTTAGGCGGAGAAGAAGCCAGGAGCAGGTAGCAGAGGAGCCAGGGCGTAGATACAGGGGTATTCTAGGGGCCCTGAGAAGTTGGTTTGACCGCAGGAGAGGCAGATAAAATCAGGAAGGCTGCGGGAGGGGCAGGTACTAGAGGGAGATAGGGATATTGGGCGTGAGAGGGTGAGAGAGAACAAGGAGCAGGGCCGGAGCACGGGTTTCATGTGCCCAAGGCGAAACTTAAAATTTGTGCCCCAGTTGTATAAAAAATAATAAGATAAATAAAATAATAAAATAAACAGTGGCGTAGCTATCGGGGCTGCAGGGGGTGCGACCGCACCCCAGCGCGACGCAAAATAAAAATAAAAGGGCGCCAAAATACTGGATAAAAAAAAGAATAATAATTTAAAAAAAAAGATAAATAAATAAAATAATAAGAGGAAAAAATAATAATGATTATTAATGCGCCCCTAGGACCTCTGCGCGCTAGGCGACCGCCTAATGACCGGCCGGCCCTGCGAGGTATGCGGGAGGAAAAGGGGTGAATGGGATAGATATGCAGGGGGATGGGGGAGCAGGTGAGTTATACACAGGGGCACAAGGGCCCCATCACCCGCATCTCTATATACTGAGTGTGCCCCTGTGTATAACAACGCTGATCTGTGCTGCTCCATCTGATCTCACTGCGCAGTGATCCAGGGACCATCCGATCGCCATTTAATGGGGTCAGGAAGGAATTTTTTTCCCCCATTGCACAGCAGGGGTTATGTTTCGCCTTCCTCTGGATCACAGCAACAAACTGCCCTTTGTGCATGAATTATCAGTGAGATCTTTATACACCCTGCATTGGTCTTCACCCCTTTGCTGCCGGAGGGGCCTGCAATGCATTGCTCTGCGTGTTACTATATCGCTCTGCAATGTGCTGCAGGCCCCTCCCAGCAAAGAGATTAATTATTTCAATAAAATACTCTCTTTAATCCAACCTATGTGTAGTGTCTTTTCTATCCGTTGTATCTATTGCTAACAGCTCAGTGATTCTTCCCCAGGACGCTGCACTAGTGTCACGCTGCCAAGCCCGGGTGTGAAGAAGGTTTATACGGTCACATATACACTTCTGCCAAAACACTAGTGAAAACAGTAAGCCCCTCTGAACTCATATCTTTTATTACACAAAACGGTATCTAAAAAGGTAAAAATAACATACATGGGATTCTGCTACAAATATCTCTCTAATTACAAACCAATTAGCAAATCATTCAGATTAGAGTCGAGCGAAAAGAAAGGGTTAAGTATCTCATGTACAGTATATGCAGTGTAGGCTGTTCTGTAGCATTACATGCAGGGGGCAAAGGTTAGGGGATATAAGTAATGCTGATCTCAGAGCTGACCGGCTGACCTGCTCTACCGGCTGACCGGCTGACCTGCTCTACCGGCTGACCTGCTCTACCGGCTGACCTGCTCTACTGGCTGACCGGCTGACCTGCTCTACTGGCTGACCGGCTTCTCTTCTTTCAGCTAAATGACCTGAATTGTGGCCCCTGTATCTCCCAATTAAACGTTTTATTGGCATATTCTTGTTTGACTCGTTCTATACAGACATTTTCTATATATTCACTGTGGGATTTGATAACATCTGTAAGATCTCTCAGAATATCACATTCTGTACGTTTGTGTTGAAGATTTTTCCATTCTCAATTTACTTAATATTAGTTTTTGGCATCAATTATTTATATCGAGTCCAAAATACCTTTATACAGAATGCTGTTCCCTTTAGCCCACAAATGCTGCTTCATTAAAGCCCATGGGTGGCACTTTATGCATTCTCAAACTTTTAGGCAACATCCCTAATTTCCAAAAGTGGGATTAAATCTGTGCATATTTAAATGGTTAATTTTTCCATTTTTCCATTGTGACAAAATATAATTTTTCTCACTCAGACTCCTAAATCCCTCCCCAAATATATCCGTTTCACATAAAAGTGTGTGCGCTTCTCCTTCCGCCTAACTGGCACGTCGTCCTTACGGGCGCCACTCCATGTAACTCCACGCTGCCCTCCAGTGGCAAAAGAAATAAGATACATTTACTATACTCGTCTGGCAGCTGCTCCCGTATAAGGTGGGTAACTCTGTATTAGGGGTCCTGGTAGAGTATATTTTATACTTATGTCGGATAGATGAGGAATTAATATTCCTAACGGGTTATTGTGAGAGGCCTTAGATCTTATCCTATATGCACGCAGCCCTCGCCTCTCTGACCTTGAACACATACTTCAATCTGATTTTTTGAGACTTGAAACTGGATTTCTTAAAACAAACTGATTTTAAACACTGACAAGACTGTAACAATGGTATTTGGGTCCAGAGCTAAATTGCTAAAGCTGCCAATGACAGAGCTTCAGATAAAAACCAACTCTAATACCATCCTAGCCCCTGTTACTGGTTTGAAATATCTGGGCATTCAACTCCCATTTAACATTTGGGTTGCACATTGATACCCTGACATCCAAATCCTATGCCAAACTAGGTGTACTTTACAGGAACAAATCCTCCCTAAGGCCCTCATGCAGTAATCGCCTACAGCGATTCAGTAAGCCCAGAGAAGCTTGGGATTAGAGCAAAAATAACCGTTTTTTTTTTGGCCGGAAAATAAATAAATAAATAAAATCGGCAGACGCGCGGTGATAAGCCACTTTTCGGCACTGATCGCCAGTTTTTCAAACACGCTCAATTCTATAAGCCCTGATCAGCTTATTGCGGCTGATCGCCACTTTAAAATTGCTGTTTCTTCTCCAAATTGTCCAGCCACAAAAGTTGGAAAGAAGGTGGGGTGAAGCTGCGATGAAAATAAAATGCATGTGTCCCAGAGCTGATATCTATTAATATCAGCACCAGAGACCCCCGGCATGAATCCGATGCATAAAAAATGCATTTACAGGCAACTTCATTACCGCCAAGGCAATGAAGGGGTTATATACACGTGCCAGGCTTATTGCGGGTAGCGGGGGTGGGTGAAGGTGGTATTTGGCCCTGGGTGGGTGTTTAGGCCTTGCCAGGGGGTTGCGGGATGACTTAACCTCTTCTTTAACTTAGCGGTTAATACCGCTAAGGTAATGAAGGGGTTAACCCCTCCCACTACCCCCCCCACCCGGTAGGCCTAAACACCCATCCTTGGGGCCAATACCCCGTTCACCCACCCCCGCTACCCACAATAAACAAAAATACACATAACAGCCCCACTGGCCACCTCCTAGGTCCCTAATAAACCATTACAATATTCATAAAACCATTATTTTGTTTACACCCAGGATTATTACATGGGATTAGGGCTATGTTATTCAGTGAGGGGTTGTATGTTTGTATTCGTAGGGACAGGCAAGGCCGGAGCCAGATGGGGTTCTCCTGCCTCTGTCCTCCCTGTCTCCTGACCCTTCCTGTAGCCGGACAAAGAAGAAGAAGCAGGCACACGGTCTTACTCAAAGGAGGTTTAATATGCCATAAAGTCCAACGTTTCGGCAGTCAAGGTGAAGGCTACAAACACAAGAAACAGTCACAATATATACCACCCCCCTGATACTCAGCCCTCCCCGCTCTGCCACATAACCAGGATGTTGACGCCCACCTGATGACATCAGAGCTACCATATGGCGCCCCCTAGTGACGTCAGACGTCTAGGTCTAAATCCCTGGCAATACAGCATAGAGCTGTCTTGGAGGACTGCAGCCCCAGCCACACCTCTCCCCAGACTGAATACTCCCCCATGATGACGTCAGCGTGACCCGGCAGTCAGGGGGGGGTAAGGGGGGGCGGGCGTGTACCAATCAAGACTGTACTCACAGGGCTGGACAAAGATGTATCCGTCGCCATGGGATCAGTGTCAGAGCAGGGAGGTGTGAGACACTCCTATAAATCACCCTGAAAGTGTAAATAAACCACACACCAAAATATTAATAAAGCATATGTGCACAAAACTAATACAGCAATATACTATTAAAACATGTGACTGTATACTGCTGATGACATCAGTATAATCCTGCAAAGTTACAGTGAAATGCCACATACTGCACCGACACACTTTATTCGAGCAAATACCCGGTATGTACCTGGCAGATACCTGGAATGCGCCGCTCCTCACCTCTGACAAGCCCCGTTGCATTTGCCTTCCCAGCCTGGGTTCATGCCTGGCTGATGGGCGGCTGATCTGTGAAATGATAATGATAAGGATTTAATATGCTGCAATGCTTCGCGTGTCTACCAGATGGCATAAATTCATGAATTGTAATGCAGTATATATATATATACTGTGCAGTATTGCAGCCAGCGGGAATAAAATGCTTCAATCCCTGCTTGGAAAATAACTCAATGCACTCGGGCAGAAAACAGTCACAAACCTCAATACACCCGGGTATACCCGAATTCGTGGGACTAGCCGAGCTCGAATAAAGTGTGTCGCCAGTGTAAGAATATGCAGTACATCAGTATTTAGAATATACTAGTGTGTATACCTAGGTCAGAAATGGGTACACACAACCGGGGGGGGGGGGGAGGGGAAGAGAGGATGGGGAAGGGGGAGGGAGGGAGGGAGGGGAAGGGGGAGGGAGGGAGGGAGGGGAAGGGAGAGGGAGGGAAAAAAAAGAATGGAAAAAAAACACACAAAAAGGATAATCTTCCCAATTGTTAAGTGCAGAGTCCATGGATGGTGCAAGATCAAATATGCCTGTAGAAAGACAAAAAATTACCTTCTATTAAGGAAGCATTTTAAATTCTGTTGCTCATTAAGACCCATACCGTTGCTGGTATTTAAAGCATGTATCCAGAATGCTTCACGTCTCAATAAGAAAGTCTCCTTATCTGGAGTGCCTTGTCTAGGTGCTACTGTCTCAATACCCATGATGCGTAAAGAGGCAACATTATGATTGTGTTCCACACAGTGTTGCACAAGAATAGAGGGATCCGTACCTTTTCGAATTACACTTTTATGTTCAATGAACCTTGTTTTTAACATTCTTATGGTCTTACCCACATAAAGAAGACCACATGGACACTTTATTACGTACACTACATATTCAGATCTACATGTGATTCTATTTTTGATTTTTATGATCCTCCCGCTTTGGGGGTGACTGAATTGACTACCGGTAGTCAGACTGTTACAGACCGAGCAGCTCATGCATCAAAAGTTACCCGGTCTGCCACCCTCCAGAAAATGAGGAGTTCTGTAGTTACCCTCATTATCTGCATGTATCAGGCTATCCGCCAGATTTCTCCCTCTTTTGAATACCACCATTGGTGGTACACAGCAACTTTCAGATAATATATCATCATTTTGCAGAATATGCCAGTGTTTAAGAATGGTAGATTTAATAAAACCACCAGCTTGACTGTATATAGTGGTAAATACAAGCCCGTCCTCCTTCTTATTTTTGGTAGCACTTACCTCTTTATCCAGTGCCCGGTTTAACACAGCAGGAGGATATACGCAGGTAGATATCCCCTAGCCAGGAATCTACCACGTAGTTCTCCAATAGCTGGTTTAATATGATCCTTCCTGCTCGTGATTTTGCAGACCTGGACTTTCTGTGAAAAAGGTAATGCATCAATAAGAGAAGGAGGATGATGGCTATCTGCCCTTAAAATTGCATTTCTGTCTGTATCCTTTCTAAAAAGATCAGTATGTAACTCCCCATTAGTCTGTGTAATGAGGACGTCTAAAAATGAGAGTTGCTGTGTACTCCATGTATTAGTGAGGAGGACCGGTGAATGGAGACCATTAAGATACTCAAAAAAAGATAACAGCTGATCCTCCGTACCTGTCCATATGAAAAACATCATCAATATATCTGTAATAGCTTTTAATATGCACCAGAAAGTCTGATTTGTAGATGTACTGCTCTTCGAAATGTGTCATGTATATGTTGGCGTAAGCAGGGGCCATATTACTGCCCATTGCTGTCCCCTTAATCTGCAGGAAGAAATCACTCTCAAATCTAAAATAATTTTTATAGAGAATGAAATGTAAAATGAGCATAATGTATTCAATTGGAACAGTATCACTATAATGGCGAATGAGGGTGGCCTTGATTATCTCAAGACCTTCAACATGGGGGATTATTGTATAAAGGCTAGACACATCTAAACTAACCAGAATATGATTAGTCCCATCACCAGGTGAGTTTTTTAATTTGTCAAGGAAATCAAACGTGTCTTTGATGTATGAGTTGGCTGTCTGTGCTATAGGTTGTAGAAATGTGTCTACAAATTTTGCAAGGGGTTGATTTAATAAATTAATAGCAGCTATAATAGGCCGCCCCTGGGGATTGTTTAAATTCTTGTTTATTTTGGGCAAGGTATAGAAAATAGGGCATTTAGGATGCAACATAGTTAGAAACTCAGATTCAGGCTCTGTTATCCACCGGTTATTAACCCCCATTTGGATAATTTCCTTAATTTCTCTCGCATAGTTAAAGGTAGGGTCCCTTATCCAATTTAATGTAGCAGTTAATGTCACTCAGTTGTCTGATGGTTTCAGCCTTATAATCTGAGTAATTCTGCACTACTAGGGCACCCCCCTTGTCCGCACGCTTAATAATAATCTCATTATTATTAGTCAACATTTTTAATGCTTCCTTTTCCTGAACAGACATATTGTATGTAGCCCTATGTTTGTTTTTTTTGTACCTTGCAATGTCCCCCTTAACCAGTCGTATATATGTGCTGACTGATTGATTTTTAAATGGCGGGACAAAAGTGGATTTGAGCTTGCACATTTTGGTACCTTGATAAGAAGCCGAATTATCTGTCCCTTGCTGGTCAGTGGCCAAATTAACTGTCCCTTGTTGTTCATAGGAGGATTACCTGTCCCTGGTTGGATATTGGAATGCACCGATTCTGTAGACCTGTTAGAAAAAAATTATTTAAGGTTTAATACACGTTCGAATTTAAATAGGTCAACCTCCAAATCAAAATCATTAAACAATGTAGTAGGTACATATGAGGGCCCCCTAGCTAAGACAGACATTTCACATTGATTAAGAGTGTAATCAGACAGATTAACAACCAAGGTGTCCATACTCATTTCTGCTCCGTTGTACGTAGGGGATAGGGTGATCTTCCCTTTCCCCTGGCCCCCGCGTCTAATTTTCCTTTTCCTTTCTCCTTGTCCTTGGATTGGCCTAAAAAAGGGGCCGGACTTTGGCCTCTCTGACGTTCTGTTGAGGAATGGGCTTCAGAGTCACTGGTGTGGACTTCTTGGACTCCCTGGGGTGCTCTCCCTCTTTGGTTCTTGCGTTGTTTGGGGTCTTGCTTCAGCCACGGGTATACTCTTCCATCTTTATAGTCATTAACAACTTTTTTGAATTTCAACTTCTTAAAGTGAATCAGATCACTTTTAATTTTTTTCCAGCTTGGTCTTAAGACTATCCAATGATTGTACAACGTCCGTACCAGGGCTAGACTGTTCAATGAGGATTTCCACTTTGAGTATATCCTTCCTTGTATGGCTAAGTTGTTCCCCCACCTCCTCAATAACCAAAATATTCAAGTCCAAAGAGGCCCTATTAAAGCTGCAGTTCAGTCTTTTTTTTTTTATTTTATTTTTTACTTCAATAGTTTCATGTGTGCAATCTCTAATTACCTAAAGAACTGTATAGCTGCAGGTCAATTCGTTCTCCATGTATTGATAGGCGAAATTTGGTGACATACAGTAATTAGTGAAGGGATCTGTTTTTCTTCTGCTTCTGTCTCTCAGTGGAAGCTCATGAATATTCATGAGCACTCCTGCATTGACATGTGCTAGAGGGAGGGCAGGGCTGACAAAGGGGTGTGCCAGGACATGAAGGGGCAGTGCCTTAGCAAATGGCTGTTAAAATAGAATAGAAAAAAATTGGTCTTTCAAAGTTGTTTTTTTAAAAACAGAAAATGCTAAAAGTATTTTTTCTTACTACAGAACTGATTTATTAAAAAAAACACACATGCAGGATATTGACTGAACTGCAGCTTTAAAGCATTGTCCTGCATACAGATCAGAGGCGAAGAATGGATATGGATACCCGATGTGAAGCTGGAAATAAGACCGAGAACAATACCGAAAAGACCGTTTCGAGTGATGAAATAGCCGTAACTGTGTAACTCTTCCAATTACCTGCAACTTCATGCAAAGAAATAGCAATGCTTGTTTTTAACGTGTTAGCGCCAAGGGGGAATTCAACTGCTGAGAGGTTAAGGGAGTTACTCACCCAAACTCAGCGACGCTTCTGTGTCTCTGTGATAACTCCCCCAGGACATGCCTGGAAACCAGAGGTAACTCAATGTATTTTTGATAAATAGAAACTTGACCTCGGAGACTGTGAGACCCCTCTCCTTCCCCCCCTTCCCTTGGCTTCCCAAACCCCACCATAACCAATACACAAATAACCACAAACACGAGGTCTGGCGGCCGCTGCTTTTTAGTAAAACTTCAATTAACCTAATTAGTGCCAACCCCCTGCCAGAGTGCTCGCTCATTGGGTAAAGGCCAAAGGTACCCGATCCAATGGCCCATAACTCCCCCCTAGCCGGGCCCCGCCTGTCTGGCGAGAATGGGCCCAGGAACGCACGTGTAAATGAGCCGCGCCGACTCGCCACTCCCAGCCACTTTTTATTTTATTTCTGTTATTCATTTTCATTGTTTATTTATTCTTTTTTTTTCTTTTAAACACGTACAACCAACATATTTACCAGTATTCACAATAAAGGGCAGGGTGGGCGGGACTCCCATGGCAGGGCGTAGACTGACCCCGCGCCTCTGTCTAATTCTAACCTCCCTGGCCCTTCCCCCGGCTGTGTCACGTCACTGCCAGAGGGGGGGGGGGGAAGGCCAGGGGGGACGTAGTCCACACTCACAGGTAAGGGAGAGCCTAGTCCCTCTGGTCATAGCGCCCGGTCACCGAGGGCTCAAGGCTACTTTTCTGGGTTATTTTGAAATGAGCTACACTGGGGAATATTTAGGGGTCTCCCCAAACAAAGAGAGAACATTTAGGGGTCTCTCCAGACACAGAGAACCCCACACACTTAGATCTGAGGTTTGTGCCCCTCTTAGGCCTGGGCCTATTAGTAAGTTCAAGCTCGCTGAGGTGGGCTGAGCCGCGCTGAGCAGATGCACAAACCCCCTGCATCTGTCATCAGCGCGGCTATAGTTTCCCCCTCCGCATGCGTGCTCATGCGTGCAGAGGCTCAGAAACTTTGCCGAGACAGGCAAGTTTCAAATTTGCCGCTCGGGGAAGCGAAGAAGCGGTCACGTGACCGCTCCCATCCAATGGGAGTGGGGACTAGCCCCGCTTCCCGCTCCGCCTCCTGACACGCCTCCGCTCTGCCACTGCTCCGCCTCCACCCCGCCCCCAGAGCGCGCTCACTGCCTCGCCTGCAAGGACAGAAAAAAATACAATTTTCAGCAGGCGAGGCAGAGCAGGAGCGCGGCTCAGCGTGGCTGAACCCTCTATGTCTCAGGCCTTACATGGGGGGGGGGGAGAGAAATACATAGAAACAAAAATAAGGAGGGACAGAGATAAATAAAAGAGATAAGATTAAAAGGGGAGAGACAGACTGACAGGAGAGGGAAAGGAAAGGCAGAGAGTAGGGAGACTTCTCACCCAAGGTGATGAAACAGCTGTGACACATGGACACCTTCTCTGGGAAACCTTCCACTACCCATGTGACATTACACCTCCACCGTAGGGGGTCCTGCGTCTGGGGAGTGTGTGTGTAAAGGATCCTGGGGAGGGACGTATAACGGAGTTCTGGGGAGGGGTATATAATGGGTACTGGGCCTGGTGAGGTGGGTATAACGGGTACTGGGCCTGGGGAGGGGTGTATAACAGGGTACTGGGCCTGGGGAGGGGTATATAACAGGGTACTGGGCCTTGGGAGGGGTGTATAACTGGGTACTGGGCCTGGGGAGGGGTGTATAACAGGGTACTGGGCCTTGGGAGGAGTATATAACAGGGTACTGGGCCTGGGGAGGGGTGTATAACAGGGTATTGGGCCTGGGGAGGGGTGTATAACTGGGTACTTGGCCTGGGGAGGTGGGTATAACGGGTATTTGCCCCATGGAGGGCGGTATAACGTGGTATTGGGGGGGGGGGGTATAGGTGGCACAGGAGCTCTTGCGATACAGAGTATCACTGTCCCTGGTTACAAACACTTCATGTCTCCTGCAGGTCAGGACACGCACGAAGGTGGAGCCCTTCGTGCCACCAGGCGACGAGGCGGGCTACGAGGCGGACGATGAGGCATACGACAAAGCGGGCGTCAAGTGGTGCGAAGAGATGGGCTACAAGGCGGCCGATGAGGCAGACGACGAAGCAGATGTCAAGTCTGGCGACGAGGTGGGCCATGGCGAAGGAGAATACGAGAGGTGTGGACGGATCTGCTGCTTCACCTTTTTTAGGCGGAGAAGACCCCGGGAGCAGGTAGCAGAGGAGCCAGGGCGTAGATACAGGGGTTTTCTAGGGGCCCTGAGAAGTTGGTTTGACCGCAGGAGAGGCAGATAAGATCAGGAAGGCTGCGGGAGGGGCAGGTACTAGAGGGAGATAGGGATATTGGGCGTGAGAGGGTGAGAGAGAACAAGGAGCAGGGCCGGAGCACGGGTTTCATGCGCCCGAGGCGAAACTTAAAATTTGTGCCCCAGTTGTATAAAAAATAATAAGATAAATAAAATAATAAAATAAACAGTGGCGTAGCTATCAGGGCTGCAGGGGGTGCGACCGCACCCCAGCGCGACGCAAAATAAAAATAAAAAGGCGCCAAAATACTGGATAAAAAAAAATTTAAATAAATTTAAAAAAAAAAAGATAAATAAATAAAATAATAAGAGGAAAAAATAATAATGATTATTAATGCGCCCCTAGGACCTCTGCGCGCTAGGCGACCGCCTAATGACCGGCCGGCCCTGCGAGGTATGCGGGAGGAAAAGGGGTGAATGGGATAGATATGCAGGGGGATGGGGGAGCAGGTGAGTTATACACAGGGGCACAAGGGCCCCATCACCCGCATCTCTATATACTGAGTGTGCCCCTGTGTATAACAACGCTGATCTGTGCTGCTCCATCTGATCTCACTGCGCAGTGATCCAGGGACCATCCGATCGCCATTTAATGGGGTCAGGAAGGAATTTTTTTCCCCCATTGCACAGCAGGGGTTATGTTTCGCCTTCCTCTGGATCACAGCAACAAACTGCCCTTTGTGCATGAATTATCAGTGAGATCTTTATACACCCTGCATTGGTCTTCACCCCTTTGCTGCCGGAGGGGCCTGCAATGCATTGCTCTGCGTGTTACTATATCGCTCTGCAATGTGCTGCAGGCCCCTCCCAGCAAAGAGATTAATTATTTCAATAAAATACTCTCTTTAATCCAACCTATGTGTAGTGTCTTTTCTATCCGTTGTATCTATTGCTAACAGCTCAGTGATTCTTCCCCAGGACGCTGCACTAGTGTCACGCTGCCAAGCCCGGGTGTGAAGAAGGTTTATACGGTCACATATACACTTCTGCCAAAACACTAGTGAAAACAGTAAGCCCCTCTGAACTCATATCTTTTATTACACAAAACGGTATCTAAAAAGGTAAAAATAACATACATGGGATTCTGCTACAAATATCTCTCTAATTACAAACCAATTAGCAAATCATTCAGATTAGAGTCGAGCGAAAAGAAAGGGTTAAGTATCTCATGTACAGTATATGCAGTGTAGGCTGTTCTGTAGCATTACATGCAGGGGGCAAAGGTTAGGGGATATAAGTAATGCTGATCTCAGAGCTGACCGGCTGACCTGCTCTACCGGCTGACCGGCTGACCTGCTCTACCGGCTGACCTGCTCTACCGGCTGACCTGCTCTACTGGCTGACCGGCTGACCTGCTCTACTGGCTGACCGGCTTCTCTTCTTTCAGCTAAATGACCTGAATTGTGGCCCCTGTATCTCCCAATTAAACGTTTTATTGGCATATTCTTGTTTGACTCGTTCTATACAGACATTTTCTATATATTCACTGTGGGATTTGATAACATCTGTAAGATCTCTCAGAATATCACATTCTGTACGTTTGTGTTGAAGATTTTTCCATTCTCAATTTACTTAATATTAGTTTTTGGCATCAATTATTTATATCGAGTCCAAAATACCTTTATACAGAATGCTGTTCCCTTTAGCCCACAAATGCTGCTTCATTAAAGCCCATGGGTGGCACTTTATGCATTCTCAAACTTTTAGGCAACATCCCTAATTTCCAAAAGTGGGATTAAATCTGTGCATATTTAAATGGTTAATTTTTCCATTTTTCCATTGTGACAAAATATAATTTTTCTCACTCAGACTCCTAAATCCCTCCCCAAATATATCCGTTTCACATAAAAGTGTGTGCGCTTCTCCTTCCGCCTAACTGGCACGTCGTCCTTACGGGCGCCACTCCATGTAACTCCACGCTGCCCTCCAGTGGCAAAAGAAATAAGATACATTTACTATACTCGTCTGGCAGCTGCTCCCGTATAAGGTGGGTAACTCTGTATTAGGGGTCCTGGTAGAGTATATTTTATACTTATGTCGGATAGATGAGGAATTAATATTCCTAACGGGTTATTGTGAGAGGCCTTAGATCTTATCCTATATGCACGCAGCCCTCGCCTCTCTGACCTTGAACACATACTTCAATCTGATTTTTTGAGACTTGAAACTGGATTTCTTAAAACAAACTGATTTTAAACACTGACAAGACTGTAACAATGGTATTTGGGTCCAGAGCTAAATTGCTAAAGCTGCCAATGACAGAGCTTCAGATAAAAACCAACTCTAATACCATCCTAGCCCCTGTTACTGGTTTGAAATATCTGGGCATTCAACTCCCATTTAACATTTGGGTTGCACATTGATACCCTGACATCCAAATCCTATGCCAAACTAGGTGTACTTTACAGGAACAAATCCTCCCTAAGGCCCTCATGCAGTAATCGCCTACAGCGATTCAGTAAGCCCAGAGAAGCTTGGGATTAGAGCAAAAATAACCGTTTTTTTTTTGGCCGGAAAATAAATAAATAAATAAAATCGGCAGACGCGCGGTGATAAGCCACTTTTCGGCACTGATCGCCAGTTTTTCAAACACGCTCAATTCTATAAGCCCTGATCAGCTTATTGCGGCTGATCGCCACTTTAAAATTGCTGTTTCTTCTCCAAATTGTCCAGCCACAAAAGTTGGAAAGAAGGTGGGGTGAAGCTGCGATGAAAATAAAATGCATGTGTCCCAGAGCTGATATCTATTAATATCAGCACCAGAGACCCCCGGCATGAATCCGATGCATAAAAAATGCATTTACAGGCAACTTCATTACCGCCAAGGCAATGAAGGGGTTATATACACGTGCCAGGCTTATTGCGGGTAGCGGGGGTGGGTGAAGGTGGTATTTGGCCCTGGGTGGGTGTTTAGGCCTTGCCAGGGGGTTGCGGGATGACTTAACCTCTTCTTTAACTTAGCGGTTAATACCGCTAAGGTAATGAAGGGGTTAACCCCTCCCACTACCCCCCCCACCCGGTAGGCCTAAACACCCATCCTTGGGGCCAATACCCCGTTCACCCACCCCCGCTACCCACAATAAACAAAAATACACATAACAGCCCCACTGGCCACCTCCTAGGTCCCTAATAAACCATTACAATATTCATAAAACCATTATTTTGTTTACACCCAGGATTATTACATGGGATTAGGGCTATGTTATTCAGTGAGGGGTTGTATGTTTGTATTCGTAGGGACAGGCAAGGCCGGAGCCAGATGGGGTTCTCCTGCCTCTGTCCTCCCTGTCTCCTGACCCTTCCTGTAGCCGGACAAAGAAGAAGAAGCAGGCACACGGTCTTACTCAAAGGAGGTTTAATATGCCATAAAGTCCAACGTTTCGGCAGTCAAGGTGAAGGCTACAAACACAAGAAACAGTCACAATATATACCACCCCCCTGATACTCAGCCCTCCCCGCTCTGCCACATAACCAGGATGTTGACGCCCACCTGATGACATCAGAGCTACCATATGGCGCCCCCTAGTGACGTCAGACGTCTAGGTCTAAATCCCTGGCAATACAGCATAGAGCTGTCTTGGAGGACTGCAGCCCCAGCCACACCTCTCCCCAGACTGAATACTCCCCCATGATGACGTCAGCGTGACCCGGCAGTCAGGGGGGGGTAAGGGGGGGCGGGCGTGTACCAATCAAGACTGTACTCACAGGGCTGGACAAAGATGTATCCGTCGCCATGGGATCAGTGTCAGAGCAGGGAGGTGTGAGACACTCCTATAAATCACCCTGAAAGTGTAAATAAACCACACACCAAAATATTAATAAAGCATATGTGCACAAAACTAATACAGCAATATACTATTAAAACATGTGACTGTATACTGCTGATGACATCAGTATAATCCTGCAAAGTTACAGTGAAATGCCACATACTGCACCGACACACTTTATTCGAGCAAATACCCGGTATGTACCTGGCAGATACCTGGAATGCGCCGCTCCTCACCTCTGACAAGCCCCGTTGCATTTGCCTTCCCAGCCTGGGTTCATGCCTGGCTGATGGGCGGCTGATCTGTGAAATGATAATGATAAGGATTTAATATGCTGCAATGCTTCGCGTGTCTACCAGATGGCATAAATTCATGAATTGTAATGCAGTATATATATATATACTGTGCAGTATTGCAGCCAGCGGGAATAAAATGCTTCAATCCCTGCTTGGAAAATAACTCAATGCACTCGGGCAGAAAACAGTCACAAACCTCAATACACCCGGGTATACCCGAATTCGTGGGACTAGCCGAGCTCGAATAAAGTGTGTCGCCAGTGTAAGAATATGCAGTACATCAGTATTTAGAATATACTAGTGTGTATACCTAGGTCAGAAATGGGTACACACAACCGGGGGGGGGGGAGGGGAAGAGAGGATGGGGAAGGGGGAGGGAGGGAGGGAGGGGAAGGGGGAGGGAGGGAGGGAGGGGAAGGGAGAGGGAGGGAAAAAAAAGAATGGAAAAAAAACACACAAAAAGGATAATCTTCCCAATTGTTAAGTGCAGAGTCCATGGATGGTGCAAGATCAAATATGCCTGTAGAAAGACAAAAAATTACCTTCTATTAAGGAAGCATTTTAAATTCTGTTGCTCATTAAGACCCATACCGTTGCTGGTATTTAAAGCATGTATCCAGAATGCTTCACGTCTCAATAAGAAAGTCTCCTTATCTGGAGTGCCTTGTCTAGGTGCTACTGTCTCAATACCCATGATGCGTAAAGAGGCAACATTATGATTGTGTTCCACACAGTGTTGCACAAGAATAGAGGGATCCGTACCTTTTCGAATTACACTTTTATGTTCAATGAACCTTGTTTTTAACATTCTTATGGTCTTACCCACATAAAGAAGACCACATGGACACTTTATTACGTACACTACATATTCAGATCTACATGTGATTCTATTTTTGATTTTTATGATCCTCCCGCTTTGGGGGTGACTGAATTGACTACCGGTAGTCAGACTGTTACAGACCGAGCAGCTCATGCATCAAAAGTTACCCGGTCTGCCACCCTCCAGAAAATGAGGAGTTCTGTAGTTACCCTCATTATCTGCATGTATCAGGCTATCCGCCAGATTTCTCCCTCTTTTGAATACCACCATTGGTGGTACACAGCAACTTTCAGATAATATATCATCATTTTGCAGAATATGCCAGTGTTTAAGAATGGTAGATTTAATAAAACCACCAGCTTGACTGTATATAGTGGTAAATACAAGCCCGTCCTCCTTCTTATTTTTGGTAGCACTTACCTCTTTATCCAGTGCCCGGTTTAACACAGCAGGAGGATATACGCAGGTAGATATCCCCTAGCCAGGAATCTACCACGTAGTTCTCCAATAGCTGGTTTAATATGATCCTTCCTGCTCGTGATTTTGCAGACCTGGACTTTCTGTGAAAAAGGTAATGCATCAATAAGAGAAGGAGGATGATGGCTATCTGCCCTTAAAATTGCATTTCTGTCTGTATCCTTTCTAAAAAGATCAGTATGTAACTCCCCATTAGTCTGTGTAATGAGGACGTCTAAAAATGAGAGTTGCTGTGTACTCCATGTATTAGTGAGGAGGACCGGTGAATGGAGACCATTAAGATACTCAAAAAAAGATAACAGCTGATCCTCCGTACCTGTCCATATGAAAAACATCATCAATATATCTGTAATAGCTTTTAATATGCACCAGAAAGTCTGATTTGTAGATGTACTGCTCTTCGAAATGTGTCATGTATATGTTGGCGTAAGCAGGGGCCATATTACTGCCCATTGCTGTCCCCTTAATCTGCAGGAAGAAATCACTCTCAAATCTAAAATAATTTTTATAGAGAATGAAATGTAAAATGAGCATAATGTATTCAATTGGAACAGTATCACTATAATGGCGAATGAGGGTGGCCTTGATTATCTCAAGACCTTCAACATGGGGGATTATTGTATAAAGGCTAGACACATCTAAACTAACCAGAATATGATTAGTCCCATCACCAGGTGAGTTTTTTAATTTGTCAAGGAAATCAAACGTGTCTTTGATGTATGAGTTGGCTGTCTGTGCTATAGGTTGTAGAAATGTGTCTACAAATTTTGCAAGGGGTTGATTTAATAAATTAATAGCAGCTATAATAGGCCGCCCCTGGGGATTGTTTAAATTCTTGTTTATTTTGGGCAAGGTATAGAAAATAGGGCATTTAGGATGCAACATAGTTAGAAACTCAGATTCAGGCTCTGTTATCCACCGGTTATTAACCCCCATTTGGATAATTTCCTTAATTTCTCTCGCATAGTTAAAGGTAGGGTCCCTTATCCAATTTAATGTAGCAGTTAATGTCACTCAGTTGTCTGATGGTTTCAGCCTTATAATCTGAGTAATTCTGCACTACTAGGGCACCCCCCTTGTCCGCACGCTTAATAATAATCTCATTATTATTAGTCAACATTTTTAATGCTTCCTTTTCCTGAACAGACATATTGTATGTAGCCCTATGTTTGTTTTTTTTGTACCTTGCAATGTCCCCCTTAACCAGTCGTATATATGTGCTGACTGATTGATTTTTAAATGGCGGGACAAAAGTGGATTTGAGCTTGCACATTTTGGTACCTTGATAAGAAGCCGAATTATCTGTCCCTTGCTGGTCAGTGGCCAAATTAACTGTCCCTTGTTGTTCATAGGAGGATTACCTGTCCCTGGTTGGATATTGGAATGCACCGATTCTGTAGACCTGTTAGAAAAAAATTATTTAAGGTTTAATACACGTTCGAATTTAAATAGGTCAACCTCCAAATCAAAATCATTAAACAATGTAGTAGGTACATATGAGGGCCCCCTAGCTAAGACAGACATTTCACATTGATTAAGAGTGTAATCAGACAGATTAACAACCAAGGTGTCCATACTCATTTCTGCTCCGTTGTACGTAGGGGATAGGGTGATCTTCCCTTTCCCCTGGCCCCCGCGTCTAATTTTCCTTTTCCTTTCTCCTTGTCCTTGGATTGGCCTAAAAAAGGGGCCGGACTTTGGCCTCTCTGACGTTCTGTTGAGGAATGGGCTTCAGAGTCACTGGTGTGGACTTCTTGGACTCCCTGGGGTGCTCTCCCTCTTTGGTTCTTGCGTTGTTTGGGGTCTTGCTTCAGCCACGGGTATACTCTTCCATCTTTATAGTCATTAACAACTTTTTTGAATTTCAACTTCTTAAAGTGAATCAGATCACTTTTAATTTTTTTCCAGCTTGGTCTTAAGACTATCCAATGATTGTACAACGTCCGTACCAGGGCTAGACTGTTCAATGAGGATTTCCACTTTGAGTATATCCTTCCTTGTATGGCTAAGTTGTTCCCCCACCTCCTCAATAACCAAAATATTCAAGTCCAAAGAGGCCCTATTAAAACTGCAGTTCAGTCTTTTTTTTTTTATTTTATTTTTTACTTCAATAGTTTCATGTGTGCAATCTCTAATTACCTAAAGAACTGTATAGCTGCAGGTCAATTCGTTCTCCATGTATTGATAGGCGAAATTTGGTGACATACAGTAATTAGTGAAGGGATCTGTTTTTCTTCTGCTTCTGTCTCTCAGTGGAAGCTCATGAATATTCATGAGCACTCCTGCATTGACATGTGCTAGAGGGAGGGCAGGGCTGACAAAGGGGTGTGCCAGGACATGAAGGGGCAGTGCCTTAGCAAATGGCTGTTAAAATAGAATAGAAAAAAATTGGTCTTTCAAAGTTGTTTTTTTAAAAACAGAAAATGCTAAAAGTATTTTTTCTTACTACAGAACTGATTTATTAAAAAAACCACACATGCAGGATATTGACTGAACTGCAGCTTTAAAGCATTGTCCTGCATACAGATCAGAGGCGAAGAATGGATATGGATACCCGATGTGAAGCTGGAAATAAGACCGAGAACAATACCGAAAAGACCGTTTCGAGTGATGAAATAGCCGTAACTGTGTAACTCTTCCAATTACCTGCAACTTCATGCAAAGAAATAGCAATGCTTGTTTTTAACGTGTTAGCGCCAAGGGGGAATTCAACTGCTGAGAGGTTAAGGGAGTTACTCACCCAAACTCAGCGACGCTTCTGTGTCTCTGTGATAACTCCCCCAGGACATGCCTGGAAACCAGAGGTAACTCAATGTATTTTTGATAAATAGAAACTTGACCTCGGAGACTGTGAGACCCCTCTCCTTCCCCCCCTTCCCTTGGCTTCCCAAACCCCACCATAACCAATACACAAATAACCACAAACACGAGGTCTGGCGGCCGCTGCTTTTTAGTAAAACTTCAATTAACCTAATTAGTGCCAACCCCCTGCCAGAGTGCTCGCTCATTGGGTAAAGGCCAAAGGTACCCGATCCAATGGCCCATAACTCCCCCCTAGCCGGGCCCCGCCTGTCTGGCGAGAATGGGCCCAGGAACGCACGTGTAAATGAGCCGCGCCGACTCGCCACTCCCAGCCACTTTTTATTTTATTTCTGTTATTCATTTTCATTGTTTATTTATTCTTTTTTTTTCTTTTAAACACGTACAACCAACATATTTACCAGTATTCACAATAAAGGGCAGGGTGGGCGGGACTCCCATGGCAGGGCGTAGACTGACCCCGCGCCTCTGTCTAATTCTAACCTCCCTGGCCCTTCCCCCGGCTGTGTCACGTCACTGCCAGAGGGGGGGGGGGGAAGGCCGGGGGGGACGTAGTCCACACTCACAGGTAAGGGAGAGCCTAGTCCCTCTGGTCATAGCGCCCGGTCACCGAGGGCTCAAGGCTACTTTTCTGGGTTATTTTGAAATGAGCTACACTGGGGAATATTTAGGGGTCTCCCCAAACAAAGAGAGAACATTTAGGGGTCTCTCCAGACACAGAGAACCCCACACACTTAGATCTGAGGTTTGTGCCCCTCTTAGGCCTGGGCCTATTAGTAAGTTCAAGCTCGCTGAGGTGGGCTGAGCCGCGCTGAGCAGATGCACAAACCCCCTGCATCTGTCATCAGCGCGGCTATAGTTTCCCCCTCCGCATGCGTGCTCATGCGTGCAGAGGCTCAGAAACTTTGCCGAGACAGGCAAGTTTCAAATTTGCCGCTCGGGGAAGCGAAGAAGCGGTCACGTGACCGCTCCCATCCAATGGGAGTGGGGACTAGCCCCGCTTCCCGCTCCGCCTCCTGACACGCCTCCGCTCTGCCACTGCTCCGCCTCCACCCCGCCCCCAGAGCGCGCTCACTGCCTCGCCTGCAAGGACAGAAAAAAATACAATTTTCAGCAGGCGAGGCAGAGCAGGAGCGCGGCTCAGCGTGGCTGAACCCTCTATGTCTCAGGCCTTACATGGGGGGGGGGGGAGAGAAATACATAGAAACAAAAATAAGGAGGGACAGAGATAAATAAAAGAGATAAGATTAAAGGGGGAGAGACAGACTGACAGGAGAGGGAAAGGAAAGGCAGAGAGTAGGGAGACTTCTCACCCAAGGTGATGAAACAGCTGTGACACATGGACACCTTCTCTGGGAAACCTTCCACTACCCATGTGACATTACACCTCCACCGTAGGGGGTCCTGCGTCTGGGGAGTGTGTGTGTAAAGGATCCTGGGGAGGGACGTATAACGGAGTTCTGGGGAGGGGTATATAATGGGTACTGGGCCTGGTGAGGTGGGTATAACGGGTACTGGGCCTGGGGAGGGGTGTATAACAGGGTACTGGGCCTGGGGAGGGGTATATAACAGGGTACTGGGCCTTGGGAGGGGTGTATAACTGGGTACTGGGCCTGGGGAGGGGTGTATAACAGGGTACTGGGCCTTGGGAGGAGTATATAACAGGGTACTGGGCCTGGGGAGGGGTGTATAACAGGGTATTGGGCCTGGGGAGGGGTGTATAACTGGGTACTTGGCCTGGGGAGGTGGGTATAACGGGTATTTGCCCCGTGGAGGGCGGTATAACGTGGTATTGGGGGGGGGGGGTATAGGTGGCACAGGAGCTCTTGCGATACAGAGTATCACTGTCCCTGGTTACAAACACTTCATGTCTCCTGCAGGTCAGGACACGCACGAAGGTGGAGCCCTTCGTGCCACCAGGCGACGAGGCGGGCTACGAGGCGGACGATGAGGCATACGACAAAGCGGGCGTCAAGTGGTGCGAAGAGATGGGCTACAAGGCGGCCGATGAGGCAGACGACGAAGCAGATGTCAAGTCTGGCGACGAGGTGGGCCATGGCGAAGGAGAATACGAGAGGTGTGGACGGATCTGCTGCTTCACCTTTTTTAGGCGGAGAAGACCCCGGGAGCAGGTAGCAGAGGAGCCAGGGCGTAGATACAGGGGTTTTCTAGGGGCCCTGAGAAGTTGGTTTGACCGCAGGAGAGGCAGATAAGATCAGGAAGGCTGCGGGAGGGGCAGGTACTAGAGGGAGATAGGGATATTGGGCGTGAGAGGGTGAGAGAGAACAAGGAGCAGGGCCGGAGCACGGGTTTCATGCGCCCGAGGCGAAACTTAAAATTTGTGCCCCAGTTGTATAAAAAATAATAAGATAAATAAAATAATAAAATAAACAGTGGCGTAGCTATCAGGGCTGCAGGGGGTGCGACCGCACCCCAGCGCGACGCAAAATAAAAATAAAAAGGCGCCAAAATACTGGATAAAAAAAAATTTAAATAAATTTAAAAAAAAAAAGATAAATAAATAAAATAATAAGAGGAAAAAATAATAATGATTATTAATGCGCCCCTAGGACCTCTGCGCGCTAGGCGACCGCCTAATGACCGGCCGGCCCTGCGAGGTATGCGGGAGGAAAAGGGGTGAATGGGATAGATATGCAGGGGGATGGGGGAGCAGGTGAGTTATACACAGGGGCACAAGGGCCCCATCACCCGCATCTCTATATACTGAGTGTGCCCCTGTGTATAACAACGCTGATCTGTGCTGCTCCATCTGATCTCACTGCGCAGTGATCCAGGGACCATCCGATCGCCATTTAATGGGGTCAGGAAGGAATTTTTTTCCCCCATTGCACAGCAGGGGTTATGTTTCGCTTTCCTCTGGATCACAGCAACAAACTGCCCTTTGTGCATGAATTATCAGTGAGATCTTTATACACCCTGCATTGGTCTTCACCCCTTTGCTGCCGGAGGGGCCTGCAATGCATTGCTCTGCGTGTTACTATATCGCTCTGCAATGTGCTGCAGGCCCCTCCCAGCAAAGAGATTAATTATTTCAATAAAATACTCTCTTTAATCCAACCTATGTGTAGTGTCTTTTCTATCCGTTGTATCTATTGCTAACAGCTCAGTGATTCTTCCCCAGGACGCTGCACTAGTGTCACGCTGCCAAGCCCGGGTGTGAAGAAGGTTTATACGGTCACATATACACTTCTGCCAAAACACTAGTGAAAACAGTAAGCCCCTCTGAACTCATATCTTTTATTACACAAAACGGTATCTAAAAAGGTAAAAATAACATACATGGGATTCTGCTACAAATATCTCTCTAATTACAAACCAATTAGCAAATCATTCAGATTAGAGTCGAGCGAAAAGAAAGGGTTAAGTATCTCATGTACAGTATATGCAGTGTAGGCTGTTCTGCAGCATTACATGCAGGGGGCAAAGGTTAGGGGATATAAGTAATGCTGATCTCAGAGCTGACCGGCTGACCTGCTCTACCGGCTGACCAGCTGACCTGCTCTACCGGCTGACCTGCTCTACCGGCTGACCTGCTCTACTGGCTGACCGGCTGACCTGCTCTACTGGCTGACCGGCTTCTCTTCTTTCAGCTAAATGACCTGAATTGTGGCCCCTGTATCTCCCAATTAAACGTTTTATTGGCATATTCTTGTTTGACTCGTTCTATACAGACATTTTCTATATATTCACTGTGGGATTTGATAACATCTGTAAGATCTCTCAGAATATCACATTCTGTACGTTTGTGTTGAAGATTTTTCCATTCTCAATTTACTTAATATTAGTTTTTGGCATCAATTATTTATATCGAGTCCAAAATACCTTTATACAGAATGCTGTTCCCTTTAGCCCACAAATGCTGCTTCATTAAAGCCCATGGGTGGCACTTTATGCACTCTCAAACTTTTAGGCAACATCCCTAATTTCCAAAAGTGGGATTAAATCTGTGCATATTTAAATGGTTAATTTTTCCATTTTTCCATTGTGACAAAATATAATTTTTCTCACTCAGACTCCTAAATCCCTCCCCAAATATATCCGTTTCACATAAAAGTGTGTGCGCTTCTCCTTCCGCCTAACTGGCACGTCGTCCTTACGGGCGCCACTCCATGTAACTCCACGCTGCCCTCCAGTGGCAAAAGAAATAAGATACATTTACTATACTCGTCTGGCAGCTGCTCCCGTATAAGGTGGGTAACTCTGTATTAGGGGTCTTGGTAGAGTATATTTTATACTTATGTCGGATAGATGAGGAATTAATATTCCTAACGGGTTATTGTGAGAGGCCTTAGATCTTATCCTATATGCACGCAGCCCTCGCCTCTCTGACCTTGAACACATACTTCAATCTGATTTTTTGAGACTTGAAACTGGATTTCTTAAAACAAACTGATTTTAAACACTGACAAGACTGTAACAATGGTATTTGGGTCCAGAGCTAAATTGCTAAAGCTGCCAATGACAGAGCTTCAGATAAAAACCAACTCTAATACCATCCTAGCCCCTGTTACTGGTTTGAAATATCTGGGCATTCAACTCCCATTTAACATTTGGGTTGCACATTGATACCCTGACATCCAAATCCTATGCCAAACTAGGTGTACTTTACAGGAACAAATCCTCCCTAAGGCCCTCATGCAGTAATCGCCTACAGCGATTCAGTAAGCCCAGAGAAGCTTGGGATTAGAGCAAAAATAACCGTTTTTTTTTGGCCGGAAAATAAATAAATAAATAAAATCGGCAGACGCGCGGTGATAAGCCACTTTTCGGCACTGATCGCCAGTTTTTCAAACACGCTCAATTCTATAAGCCCTGATCAGCTTATTGCGGCTGATCGCCACTTTAAAATTGCTGTTTCTTCTCCAAATTGTCCAGCCACAAAAGTTGGAAAGAAGGTGGGGTGAAGCTGCGATGAAAATAAAATGCATGTGTCCCAGAGCTGATATCTATTAATATCAGCACCAGAGACCCCCGGCATGAATCCGATGCATAAAAAATGCATTTACAGGCAACTTCATTACCGCCAAGGCAATGAAGGGGTTATATACCCGTGCCAGGCTTATTGCGGGTAGCGGGGGTGGGTGAAGGTGGTATTTGGCCCTGGGTGGGTGTTTAGGCCTTGCCAGGGGGTTGCGGGATGACTTAACCTCTTCTTTAACTTAGCGGTTAATACCGCTAAGGTAATGAAGGGGTTAACCCCTCCCACTACCCCCCCCACCCGGTAGGCCTAAACACCCATCCTTGGGGCCAATACCCCGTTCACCCACCCCCGCTACCCACAATAAACAAAAATACACATAACAGCCCCACTGGCCACCTCCTAGGTCCCTAATAAACCATTACAATATTCATAAAACCATTATTTTGTTTACACCCAGGATTATTACATGGGATTAGGGCTATGTTATTCAGTGAGGGGTTGTATGTTTGTATTCGTAGGGACAGGCAAGGCCGGAGCCAGATGGGGTTCTCCTGCCTCTGTCCTCCCTGTCTCCTGACCCTTCCTGTAGCCGGACAAAGAAGAAGAAGCAGGCACACGGTCTTACTCAAAGGAGGTTTAATATGCCATAAAGTCCAACGTTTCGGCAGTCAAGGTGAAGGCTACAAACACAAGAAACAGTCACAATATATACCACCCCCCTGATACTCAGCCCTCCCCGCTCTGCCACATAACCAGGATGTTGACGCCCACCTGATGACATCAGAGCTACCATATGGCGCCCCCTAGTGACGTCAGACGTCTAGGTCTAAATCCCTGGCAGTACAGCATAGAGCTGTCTTGGAGGACTGCAGCCACAGCCACACCTCTCCCCAGACTGAATACTCCCCCATGATGACGTCAGCGTGACCCGGCAGTCAGGGGGGGGTAAGGGGGGGCGGGCGTGTACCAATCAAGACTGTACTCACAGGGCTGGACAAAGATGTATCCGTCGCCATGGGATCAGTGTCAGAGCAGGGAGGTGTGAGACACTCCTATAAATCACCCTGAAAGTGTAAATAAACCACACACCAAAATATTAATAAAGCATATGTGCACAAAACTAATACAGCAATATACTATTAAAACATGTGACTGTATACTGCTGATGACATCAGTATAATCCTGCAAAGTTACAGTGAAATGCCACATAAGAATATGCAGTACATCAGTATTTAGAATATACTAGTGTGTATACCTAGGTCAGAAATGGGTACACACAACCGGGGGGGGGGGAGGGGAAGAGAGGATGGGGAAGGGGGAGGGAGGGAGGGAGGGAGGGGAAGGGGGAGGGAGGGAGGGGAAGGGAGAGGGAGGGAGGGGAAAAAAAGAATGGAAAAAAAACACACAAAAAGGATAATCTTCCCAATTGTTAAGTGCAGAGTCCATGGATGGTGCAAGATCAAATATGCCTGTAGAAAGACAAAAAATTACCTTCTATTAAGGAAGCATTTTAAATTCTGTTGCTCATTAAGACCCATACCGTTGCTGGTATTTAAAGCATGTATCCAGAATGCTTCACGTCTCAATAAGAAAGTCTCCCTATCTGGAGTGCCTTGTCTAGGTGCTACTGTCTCAATACCCATGATGCGTAAAGAGGCAACATTATGATTGTGTTCCACACAGTGTTGCACAAGAATAGAGGGATCCGTACCTTTTCGAATTACACTTTTATGTTCAATGAACCTTGTTTTTAACATTCTTATGGTCTTACCCACATAAAGAAGACCACATGGACACTTTATTACGTACACTACATATTCAGATCTACATGTGATTCTATTTTTGATTTTTATGATCCTCCCGCTTTGGGGGTGACTGAATTGACTACCGGTAGTCAGACTGTTACAGACCGAGCAGCTCATGCATCAAAAGTTACCCGGTCTGCCACCCTCCAGAAAATGAGGAGTTCTGTAGTTACCCTCATTATCTGCATGTATCAGGCTATCCGCCAGATTTCTCCCTCTTTTGAATACCACCATTGGTGGTACACAGCAACTTTCAGATAATATATCATCATTTTGCAGAATATGCCAGTGTTTAAGAATGGTAGATTTAATAAAACCACCAGCTTGACTGTATATAGTGGTAAATACAAGCCCGTCCTCCTTCTTATTTTTGGTAGCACTTACCTCTTTATCCAGTGCCCGGTTTAACACAGCAGGAGGATATACGCAGGTAGATATCCCCTAGCCAGGAATCTACCACGTAGTTCTCCAATAGCTGGTTTAATATGATCCTTCCTGCTCGTGATTTTGCAGACCTGGACTTTCTGTGAAAAAGGTAATGCATCAATAAGAGAAGGAGGATGATGGCTATCTGCCCTTAAAATTGCATTTCTGTCTGTATCCTTTCTAAAAAGATCAGTATGTAACTCCCCATTAGTCTGTGTAATGAGGACGTCTAAAAATGAGAGTTGCTGTGTACTCCATGTATTAGTGAGGAGGACCGGTGAATGGAGACCATTAAGATACTCAAAAAAAGATAACAGCTGATCCTCCGTACCTGTCCATATGAAAAACATCATCAATATATCTGTAATAGCTTTTAATATGCACCAGAAAGTCTGATTTGTAGATGTACTGCTCTTCGAAATGTGTCATGTATATGTTGGCGTAAGCAGGGGCCATATTACTGCCCATTGCTGTCCCCTTAATCTGCAGGAAGAAATCACTCTCAAATCTAAAATAATTTTTATAGAGAATGAAATGTAAAATGAGCATAATGTATTCAATTGGAACAGTATCACTATAATGGCGAATGAGGGTGGCCTTGATTATCTCAAGACCTTCAACATGGGGGATTATTGTATAAAGGCTAGACACATCTAAACTAACCAGAATATGATTAGTCCCATCACCAGGTGAGTTTTTTAATTTGTCAAGGAAATCAAACGTGTCTTTGATGTATGAGTTGGCTGTCTGTGCTATAGGTTGTAGAAATGTGTCTACAAATTTTGCAAGGGGTTGATTTAATGAATTAATAGCAGCTATAATAGGCCGCCCCTGGGGATTGTTTAAATTCTTGTTTATTTTGGGCAAGGTATAGAAAATAGGGCATTTAGGATGCAACATAGTTAGAAACTCAGATTCAGGCTCTGTTATCCACCGGTTATTAACCCCCATTTGGATAATTTCCTTAATTTCTCTCGCATAGTTAAAGGTAGGGTCCCTTATCCAATTTAATGTAGCAGTTAATGTCACTCAGTTGTCTGATGGTTTCAGCCTTATAATCTGAGTAATTCTGCACTACTAGGGCACCCCCCTTGTCCGCACGCTTAATAATAATCTCATTATTATTAGTCAACATTTTTAATGCTTCCTTTTCCTGAACAGACATATTGTATGTAGCCCTATGTTTGTTTTTTTTGTACCTTGCAATGTCCCCCTTAACCAGTCGTATATATGTGCTGACTGATTGATTTTTAAATGGCGGGACAAAAGTGGATTTGAGCTTGCACATTTTGGTACCTTGATAAGAAGCCGAATTATCTGTCCCTTGCTGGTCAGTGGCCAAATTAACTGTCCCTTGTTGTTCATAGGAGGATTACCTGTCCCTGGTTGGATATTGGAATGCACCGATTCTGTAGACCTGTTAGAAAAAAATTATTTAAGGTTTAATACACGTTCGAATTTAAATAGGTCAACCTCCAAATCAAAATCATTAAACAATGTAGTAGGTACATATGAGGGCCCCCTAGCTAAGACAGACATTTCACATTGATTAAGAGTGTAATCAGACAGATTAACAACCAAGGTGTCCATACTCATTTCTGCTCCGTTGTACGTAGGGGATAGGGTGATCTTCCCTTTCCCCTGGCCCCCGCGTCTAATTTTCCTTTTCCTTTCTCCTTGTCCTTGGATTGGCCTAAAAAAGGGGCCGGACTTTGGCCTCTCTGACGTTCTGTTGAGGAATGGGCTTCAGAGTCACTGGTGTGGACTTCTTGGACTCCCTGGGGTGCTCTCCCTCTTTGGTTCTTGCGTTGTTTGGGGTCTTGCTTCAGCCACGGGTATACTCTTCCATCTTTATAGTCATTAACAACGTTTTTGAATTTCAACTTCTTAAAGTGAATAAGATCACTTTTAATTTTTTTCCAGCTTGGTCTTAAGACTATCCAATGATTGTACAACGTCCGTACCAGGGCTAGACTGTTCAATGAGGATTTCCACTTTGAGTATATCCTTCCTTGTATGGCTAAGTTGTTCCCCCACCTCCTCAATAACCAAAATATTCAAGTCCAAAGAGGCCCTATTAAAGCTGCAGTTCAGTCTTTTTTTTTTTTATTTTATTTTTTACTTCAATAGTTTCATGTGTGCAATCTCTAATTACCTAAAGAACTGTATAGCTGCAGGTCAATTCGTTCTCGATGTATTGATAGGCGAAATTTGGTGACATAATTAGTGAAGGGATCTGTTTTTCTTCTGCTTCTGTCTCTCAGTGGAAGCTCATGAATATTCATGAGCACTCCTGCATTGACATGTGCTAGAGGAAGGGCAGGGCTGACAAAGGGGTGTGCCAGGGCTTGTGACAGGACATGAAGGGGCAGTGCCTTAGCAAATGGCTGTTAAAATAGAATAGAAGAAAATTGGTCTTTCAAAGTTGTTTTTTTAAAAACAGAAAATGCTAAAAGTATTTTTTCTTACTACAGAACTGATTTATTAAAAAAACCACACATGCAGGATATTGACTGAACTGCAGCTTTAAAGCATTGTCCTGCATACAGATCAGAGGCGAAGAATGGATATGGATACCCGATGTGAAGCTGGAAATAAGACCGAGAACAATACCGAAAAGACCGTTTCGAGTGATGAAATAGCCGTAACTGTGTAACTCTTCCAATTACCTGCAACTTCATGCAAAGAAATAGCAATGCTTGTTTTTAACGTGTTAGCGCCAAGGGGGAATTCAACTGCTGAGAGGTTAAGGGAGTTACTCACCCAAACTCAGCGACGCTTCTGTGTCTCTGTGATAACTCCCCCAGGACATGCCTGGAAACCAGAGGTAACTCAATGTATTTTTGATAAATAGAAACTTGACCTCGGAGACTGTGAGACCCCTCTCCTTCCCCCCCTTCCCTTGGCTTCCCAAACCCCACCATAACCAATACACAAATAACCACAAACACGAGGTCTGGCGGCCGCTGCTTTTTAGTAAAACTTCAATTAACCTAATTAGTGCCAACCCCCTGCCAGAGTGCTCGCTCATTGGGTAAAGGCCAAAGGTACCCGATCCAATGGCCCATAACTCCCCCCTAGCCGGGCCCCGCCTGTCTGGCGAGAATGGGCCCAGGAACGCACGTGTAAATGAGCCGCGCCGACTCGCCACTCCCAGCCACTTTTTATTTTATTTCTGTTATTCATTTTCATTGTTTATTTATTCTTTTTTTTTCTTTTAAACACGTACAACCAACATATTTACCAGTATTCACAATAAAGGGCAGGGTGGGCGGGACTCCCATGGCAGGGCGTAGACTGACCCCGCGCCTCTGTCTAATTCTAACCTCCCTGGCCCTTCCCCCGGCTGTGTCACGTCACTGCCAGAGGGGGGGGGGGAAGGCCGAGGGGGACGTAGTCCACACTCACAGGTAAGGGAGAGCCTAGTCCCTCTGGTCATAGCGCCCGGTCACCGAGGGCTCAAGGCTACTTTTCTGGGTTATTTTGAAATGAGCTACACTGGGGAATATTTAGGGGTCTCCCCAAACAAAGAGAGAACATTTAGGGGTCTCTCCAGACACAGAGAACCCCACACACTTAGATCTGAGGTTTGTGCCCCTCTTAGGCCTGGGCCTATTAGTAAGTTCAAGCTCGCTGAGGTGGGCTGAGCCGCGCTGAGCAGATGCACAAACCCCCTGCATCTGTCATCAGCGCGGCTATAGTTTCCCCCTCCGCATGCGTGCTCATGCGTGCAGAGGCTCAGAAACTTTGCCGAGACAGGCAAGTTTCAAATTTGCCGCTCGGGGAAGCGAAGAAGCGGTCACGTGACCGCTCCCATCCAATGGGAGTGGGGACTAGCCCCGCTTCCCGCTCCGCCTCCTGACACGCCTCCGCTCTGCCACTGCTCCGCCTCCACCCCGCCCCCAGAGCGCGCTCACTGCCTCGCCTGCAAGGACAGAAAAAAATACAATTTTCAGCAGGCGAGGCAGAGCAGGAGCGCGGCTCAGCGTGGCTGAACCCTCTATGTCTCAGGCCTTACATGGGGGGGGGAGAGAAATACATAGAAACAAAAATAAGGAGGGACAGAGATAAATAAAAGAGATAAGATTAAAGGGGGAGAGACAGACTGACAGGAGAGGGAAAGGAAAGGCAGAGAGTAGGGAGACTTCTCACCCAAGGTGATGAAACAGCTGTGACACATGGACACCTTCTCTGGGAAACCTTCCACTACCTATGTGACATTACACTTCCACCGTAGGGGGTCCTGCGTCTGGGGAGTGTGTGTGTAAAGGATCCTGGGGAGGGACGTATAACGGAGTTCTGGGGAGGGGTATATAATGGGTACTGGGCCTGGTGAGGTGGGTATAACGGGTACTGGGCCTGGGGAGGGGTGTATAACAGGGTACTGGGCCTGGGGAGGGGTATATAACAGGGTACTGGGCCTTGGGAGGGGTGTATAACTGGGTACTGGGCCTGGGGAGGGGTGTATAACAGGGTACTGGGCCTTGGGAGGGGTATATAACAGGGTACTGGGCCTGGGGAGGGGTGTATAACAGGGTATTGGGCCTGGGGAGGGGTGTATAACTGGGTACTTGGCCTGGGGAGGTGGGTATAACGGGTATTTGCCCCGTGGAGGGCGGTATAACGTGGTATTGGGGGGGGGGGGGGTATAGGTGGCACAGGAGCTCTTGCGATACAGAGTATCACTGTCCCTGGTTACAAACACTTCATGTCTCCTGCAGGTCAGGACACGCACGAAGGTGGAGCCCTTCGTGCCACCAGGCGACGAGGCGGGCTACGAGGCGGACGATGAGGCATACGACAAAGCGGGCGTCAAGTGGTGCGAAGAGATGGGCTACAAGGCGGCCGATGAGGCAGACGACGAAGCGGATGTCAAGTCTGGCGACGAGGTGGGCCATGGCGAAGGAGAATACGAGAGGTGTGGACGGATCTGCTGCTTCACCTTTTTTAGGCGGAGAAGACCCCGGGAGCAGGTAGCAGAGGAGCCAGGGCGTAGATACAGGGGTTTTCTAGGGGCCCTGAGAAGTTGGTTTGACCGCAGGAGAGGCAGATAAGATCAGGAAGGCTGCGGGAGGGGCAGGTACTAGAGGGAGATAGGGATATTGGGCGTGAGAGGGTGAGAGAGAACAAGGAGCAGGGCCAGAGCACGGGTTTCATGCGCCCGAGGCGAAACTTAAAATTTGTGCCCCAGTTGTATAAAAAATAATAAGATAAATAAAATAATAAAATAAACAGTGGCGTAGCTATCGGGGCTGCAGGGGGTGCGACCGCACCCCAGCGCGACGCAAAATAAAAATAAAAAGGCGCCAAAATACTGGATAAAAAAAAATTAAAATAAATTTAATAGATATGGTATGATCCCTGATAGATATTCGGGATCAATAGCTATATGTTATAGCTACCTGTAATGCAGGAAAGGAGTCTGAGAAAGCCCACTTAAGAGACTGTCTCTATGTGAGTGTATCGTGGCGTGTAGTGCGCTCTAATGGATACACTCTAATATCTGGTATATAATGCGTAAGGTTAGACCTAAATGTATCTACCCCGGATAGAGATTGCACTGGTTGCTATATAATCACCAGCGTTGACAAGGTTAAATCTCTATAGAGGACACAAATTGCCCATACTATTCTGCGCAGACTAATAGTCAAGCACTAAAGTGTGATAATGCAGTATCAGAAGGCTAAGGCATCTACATGTAGTTACCCATACACCTTGGAGGTGATGTAAGCCCAAATAGGCACTCCCTCACTACTGTCAGTATGGTGTGGGTAATTGTAAGATGTTTGTGTATAGCATCTAATAGTTCAGATAGAATAATATCTAAAATGCCACATATGCACACTCTCAGCACATTTGTAGTCACCCTTACACTTGGCAGAATGGTATACTGCGTAGGTGGTGGGGGCTAGTGTGAAGACACCCCCCCCCACAGTATAGAGAGGGTGGGTATGGTGGTAGCACTGACTACTAGGGCTAATTACATGCACATGAGCAGCTGGGAGGCTGCTCATCAATGAGGAGATACACTAGCTAGCAAATACAGCCAAATGTGGTGGGGTACACAAGGGGTTAATATAGGATGAGGTCAATACCCCATAAAACCTACGTGCCCTGAAGAAGCGTTTTTACACGTGAAACGCGCGCGTCGGCAGTTCTCTCTCTGCACACGCGGGAAGCTTGTTTATTTAAACATTAGAGTCTAAGGATATTGATCCGCCTTACCGCAATTCAGCTTCCCTAGCTGTGCTTGTTTGACACGGGATCGCGCTGTATACCAGTACCGCGCGACTCTCTATGCTTTCAAGGAGTCTTTGCTAAACCCACCTTACAGACAGGCATGTCCTCGAGCACATCGGCACTGATATAACCAGGATCAGTGCTGATGTAGGGGACTATGCGATTACCAGTCAGACCGGCTCCCCACGCTATCATTGAGTGCATATATATTGCTCAATACTCTGAGGGGAAGGGGGGGAGGGGTGTTATGGGGTATTGACCTCATCCTATATTAACCCCTTGTGTACCCCACCACATTTGGCTGTATTTGCTAGCTAGTGTATCTCCTCATTGATGAGCAGCCTCCCAGCTGCCCATGTGCATGTAATTAGCCCTAGTAGTCAGTGCTACCACCATACCCACCCTCTCTATACTGTGGGGGGGGGTGTCTTCACACTAGCCCCCACCACCTACGCAGTATACCATTCTGCCAAGTGTAAGGGTGACTACAAATGTGCTGAGAGTGTGCATATGTGGCATTTTAGATATTATTCTATCTGAACTATTAGATGCTATACACAAACATCTTACAATTACCCACACCATACTGACAGTAGTGAGGGAGTGCCTATTTGGGCTTACATCACCTCCAAGGTGTATGGGTAACTACATGTAGATGCCTTAGCCTTCTGATACTGCATTATCACACTTTAGTGCTCGACTATTAGTCTGCGCAGAATAGTATGGGCAATTTGTGTCCTCTATAGAGATTTAACCTTGTCAACGCTGGTGATTATATAGCAACCAGTGCAATCTCTATCCGGGGTAGATACATTTAGGTCTAACCTTACGCATTATATACCAGATATTAGAGTGTATCCATTAGAGCGCACTACACGCCACGATACACTCACATAGAGACAGTCTCTTAAGTGGGCTTTCTCAGACTCCTTTCCTGCATTACAGGTAGCTATAACATATAGCTATTGATCCCGAATATCTATCAGGGATCATACCATATCTACCCACCTAGATCCGGGTGGGTTACCAACAGATACAGTCACGTGCTGTTCTATAGAGTATTTAATTACGTTTTAACACCCCTTTTTTTATTCATTAGTTATTAATAAAGTAATTTTAATATTATCATTATACATTTGTTGTGAAGGAGTGCTAGGAAACTGGGTTCTTTTTCTCTTTAATTACACTTTCAGCTAAATGACCTGAATTGTGGCCCCTGTATCTCCCAATTAAACGTTTTATTGGCATATTCTTGTTTGACTCGTTCTATACAGACATTTTCTATATATTCACTGTGGGATTTGATAACATCTGTAAGATCTCTCAGAATATCACATTCTGTACGTTTGTGTTGAAGATTTTTCCATTCTCAATTTACTTAATATTAGTTTTTGGCATCAATTATTTATATCGAGTCCAAAATACCTTTATACAGAATGCTGTTCCCTTTAGCCCACAAATGCTGCTTCATTAAAGCCCATGGGTGGCACTTTATGCATTCTCAAACTTTTAGGCAACATCCCTAATTTCCAAAAGTGGGATTAAATCTGTACATATTTAAATGGTTAATTTTTCCATTTTTCCATTGTGACAAAATATAATTTTTCTCACTCAGACTCCTAAATCCCTCCCCAAATATATCCGTTTCACATAAAAGTGTGTGCGCTTCTCCTTCCGCCTAACTGGCACGTCGTCCTTACGGGCGCCCCTCCGTGTAACTCCACGCTGCCCTCCAGTGGCAAAAGAAATAAGATACATTTACTATACTCGTCTGGCAGCTGCTCCCGTATAAGGTGGGTAACTCTGTATTAGGGGTCTTGGTAGAGTATATTTTATACTTATGTCGGATAGATGAGGAATTAATATTCCTAACGGGTTATTGTGAGAGGCCTTAGATCTTATCCTATATGCACGCAGCCCTCGCCTCTCTGACCTTGAACACATACTTCAATCTGATTTTTTGAGACTTGAAACTGGATTTCTTAAAACAAACTGATTTTAAACACTGACAAGACTGTAACAATGGTATTTGGGTCCAGAGCTAAATTGCTAAAGCTGCCAATGACAGAGCTTCAGATAAAAACCAGCTCTAAAACCATCCTAGCCCCTGTTACTTGTTTGAAATATCTGATCATTCAACTCCCATTTAACATTTGGGTTGCACATTGATACCCTGACATCCAAATCCTATGCCAAACTAGGTGTACTTTACAGGAACAAATCCTCCCTAAGGCCCTCATGCAGTAAGCAGCGATAAGCCACTTATCACCAGCTTATCGCCAAAAAAGCCACACTGATACACACACACACACACACAGATACAGACACACTGATACACACACACACCGCGCCCTGATGGCAGGGGTGGAGGCGTGGGGCTCCTGCTCTCCTCTGTCTGCCGTTACCGAACCCTTCCTATTCCCCCCTCTCTTGCTTTTCCCTCCTTTGAGGCTCACACTGTCCAGATCTTCTCTCCTCTTCCTGTTCATGTGGCGGTCATCTATCGCCCACCTACCTCTACTCATCCGCTTCTGCCTTTCTCTCTCACTTTGAATCCTGGCTCTCTTTCTTTCTCTCCTCAGACTCCCCTGTTCTTCTCCTTGGGGACTTCAATTGCCACATTGATGACCCCTCTCTCTCTTGGGCTTCCCGCTTTCTTTCTCTTACCTCTTCTTTTGGCCTTCAACAGTGGACTGCAGCCAGCACCCACAAGGATGGCCACTACTTAGACCTGGTTTTCACTAAAAACTTATCTCTCTCTGATTTCTCCATTTCCCCTTTTCCTCTCTCTGACCATCATCTCATCTCATTCTCTTTATCTCGCTTCTCCCCTTCTCCACCTCCATCTACCCCCCGGTTCTGCAGAAACCTGCGCTCTATTCACTTACCTGACTTTGAGTCCACTTTACACTCCTCCCTCTCCTCTCTCAGCTCTGCTACAGACCCTGACAACCTGGTCAGAAAGTACAACTCTGTCTTGTCCTCATCTCTTGATCTACATGCCCCGCTTTCTCTCTGCCGCCCTCGCCCTTCTAACCCTAGACCCTGGCTAAATTCCCACACGCGCATGCTGCGTTCCTCCACTCGTTCCTCTGAACGCCTCTGGAGGAAGTCTCACACTCTCGCAGACTTCCTTCACTACAAATTTATGCTATCCTGTTTCAACTCTGCCCTCTCGCAAGCTAAACAAGCCTACTTTTCTGCACTAATCAACATGCACAAGTCTAACCCACGCCGACTGTTCTCTGTCTTTGATACTCTACTCAAACCACCCTCAGCTGCCTCTCCTTCCTCCATCTCCGCTCAGGACTTTGCAGACTATTTTAAGGAAAAGGTGGAATCCATACGGCAGAACATCCCCTCTGTTTCTTCCCCCCATCCTACACCTCTTCCTAACTCTCCTCCTGCCTTCCTTGAGTCTTTTTCCACTGTCTCAGAGGAGGATGTGTCGCTGTTGATCTCCTCTTCTCCCTCTATCACTTGCCCTCTTGACCCCATTCCTTCCCATCTCCTAAAACCTCTAGCTCCTACTATAATCCCTACGCTTACACACATTTTTAACTCCTCCCTCTGCTCTGGAACCTTTCCATCCTCCTTCAAACATGCAACAGTCATACCATTACTCAAAAACAGCAAGCTTGACCCTACCTGTCTTTCTAACTATCGACCTGTCTCCCTCCTGCCTTTTGCCTCTAAACTACTTGAACGTCTTGTATTCTCTCGCTTGCTCCATTTTCTCAACACTTATTCTCTCCTAGACCCTCTACAATCTGGCTTCCGCACTGCTCACTCCACGGAAACAGCCCTCACTAAAATAACTGACGACCTCCATGCTGCCAAAGACAGAGGTCATTACACTCTGCTCATATTACTCGACCTCTCTGCAGCATTTGACACCGTGGACCACCCTCTTCTCCTCCACATTCTCCATACTCTAGGTATTCGGAACAAAGCTCTGTCCTGGATCTAATCCTACCTCTCCCATCGTACTTTTAGTGTCTCTTCTGCTAACACCTCCTCCTCCTCTATTGATCTCTCTGTGGGGTTACCCCAGGGTTCTGTCCTGGGACCTCTTCTCTTTTCTCTGTACACACTCTCTCTAGGTGACCTAATAACATCTTTTGGGTTTAATTATCACCTCTATGCCGACGACACACAAATATACTTTTCAACACCTGACCTTACACCTGCTGTACAAACCAAAGTTTCTGAATGTCTCTCTGCTATATCATCCTGGATGGCCCTCCGACGCCTTAAACTCAACATGGCTAAAACAGAGCTCCTCATACTTCCTCCCAAACCTGTCCCTACTACCTCCTTCCACATTACTGTTGGAACTACAATCATTCACCCAGTAGCCCAAGCACGCTGCCTAGGGGTCACGTTCGACTCCTCTCTCACATTCGCCCCTCACATTCAAAACATTTCTAAAACTTGTCGCTTTTTCCTCCGCAATATAACTAAGATACGCCCTTTCCTCTGTTGTTCGACTGCTAAAACTCTGACTCAGGCCCTCATTCTCTCCCGTCTTGATTACTGTAACCTCCTGCTGTCCGGCCTTCCTGCCTCTCACCTGTCTCCCCTACAATCTATCCTAAATGCTGCTGCCAGAATCACTCTACTCTTTCCTAGATCTGTCTCAGCATCTCCCCTCATGAAATCCCTCTCCTGGCTTCCGATCAAATCACGCATCTCACACTCCATTCTTCTCCTCACTTTTAAAGCTTTACATTCTTCTGCCCCTCCTTACATCTCATCCCTAATTTCTCGGTATGCACCATCCAGACTCTTGCGTTCTTCTCAAGGATGTCTTCTTTCTACCCCCTTTGTATCTAAAGCCCTCGCCCGCCTTAAACCTTTTTCACTGACTGCCCCACATCTCTGGAATGCCCTTCCCCTCAGTACCCGACTAGCACCCTCTCTATCCACCTTTAAGACCCACCTTAAGACACACTTGCTTAAAGAAGCATATGAATAGCACTGTGGATATTCTAAACACGATACATAATGCTTGACCCCCTGCAGACGCACTTACCAGAACTCCCTCCTACTGTCTCTGTACGTTCTCCCTACCTACCAATTAGACTGTAAGCTCCTCGGGGCAGGGACTCCTCTTCCGAAATGTTACTTTTATGTCTAAAGCACTTATTCCCATGATATTTTATTTATATTATCTGTTATTTATTTGATTACCACATGTATTACTACTGTGAAGCGCTATGTACACTAATAGCGCTATATAAATAAAGACATACAATACAATACAATATACACACACACAGATACAGACACACTGATACACACACACAACCCACTAATACACACACACACACACACACACACACACACACACACACACACACACACACACACACACACACACACACACACACACACACACACACACACATTGATTCACACCCACCCACACACACACACACACACACTGATTCACACACACACAGACCCACTGATAAACACACACACACACACACACACACACACACACACACACACACACACACACACACACACACACACACACACACTGAAACACACACACACACACACACACTGAAACACACACACACACTGAAACACACACACACACACACACTGAAACACACACACACACACACACACACTGATACACACACACACACACTGATACACACACACTGACACACACACACACACACACACACACACACACACACACACAGATACACACACACACAGATACACACACACACACACAGATACACAAACACACAGAGATACACATACACACACACACACACACAAATACACACACACACACACACACACACACACACACACACACACACACACACACACTGATACACATACATACACACACACACACACACACACAGATACACACACACACCCACACACACACACACACACACACACACCCACTGATTCACACACACACACACACACACACACACACACACACACACACACACACACACACACACACACACACACACACACACACACACACACACACACACACACACACACACACACACACACACACACACACACACACACACTGATACACACTGATACACACACACACACACACACACACACACACACACACACACACACACACACACACACTGATACACACTGATACACACACACTGAAACACACACACACTGAAACACACACACACACACAATGATACACACAGAGATACACCCCGCCTCCCCCTGCACCGCCTGCGACCGCGCAGCAACCACTGCCCGCCCCCGAGCCCATCTCCCACACGAAGGGGACGGGGGGAAGTGAGCGCCGGGGGGCAAAGCTGTGAGCGACGGGGGACAAAGCTGTGAGCGCCGGGGGGGCAAAGGTGGGAGCACCGGGGGGGCAAAGCTGCGAGCGCCAGGGGGACAAAGCTGTGAGCGCCGGAGGGGCAAAGGTGGGAGCGCCGGGGGGCAAAGCTGTGAGCGCCGGGGGGGGCAAAGGTGGGAGCGCCGGGGGGCAAAGGTGGGAGTGCCGATGGGGCAAAGGTGGGAGCGCCGGGGGGCAAAGGTGGGAGCGCCGGGGGGCAAAGGTGGGAGTGCCGATGGGGCAATGGTGGGAGCGCCGGGGGGGCAATGGTGGGAGCGCCAGGGGGGCAAAGGTACAAGGTGGTACAAAGGTAGGCGCACCCCCGCTACCACCTCCTATTACCCCCCCTGGCTGGGACCCGGGACAGAAAGGGGACACTCACCGTGAACAGAGGAGCCGGGAGCGGGAAGACACGTGTGCTCTGCACAAAGCGGAAGTCCCGCCCCCGGCTTCCTCTGACCTGCCTGCAACCAATCCCCTGCGGGCCGGCCGGCATTCTAAGTCCCGCCCCCGGCATTCTCCTTCATTCAGTCTCCCCGGCAGCATTCACACACACACATAGAAAAAACTTACCGGCCGCCGCATTCTCCTCACCGCCGCTGCCCCGCAATACCGGGACCAGGGACAAAAACCGGGACATAACCGGGACGGAGCTAAAATCGGGACAGGGCAGAAAAAAACGGGACTGTCCCGGCAAAACCGGGACGAATGGTCACCCTACTTACAGACTATTCACTTGAGTGGACCATAAAGTGTCTTATAGAGGGAACTCTAAGGTGTCTTAAGATGCATTAAGATATATTATGTATGTAAATATTTATTTATATAGCGCTTTATAAGAGAGGCAATACAGTACAGAGAATTATAGTACAATAAGTGCAACAAACAAAAATCAGACAATAGGAAAGGAAATCCCTGGCCTGGAGAGCTTACAGTCTTAATGCTAGATCCATGGAACTCTGTTGTGTTTACGCTAATAACAGGACATTCCTGAAATTGGTACCTGACCCTGTGTGGTAGGCAGAGACACAGGGGCAGTGCCTGCCAATATCATAAAGAGCAGTGCACTTCCTATTTAGTAGAAGTGTGTGTCAGAGTTAAGAGTTCAGTCCAGAGTTAGAGTCTGCTGAGTCTGTCACCTGGCTGGCCCAGGGTGACAGAGAGAGCCTATATCAATTGGCCGTTGGAGAAGGGGAGCCATCAGCTCCTGAGTAGAGCTGATGCAACCTTAGTTAGGGAGGTGGACCAATTCCTCTCACCCTGTTTAGGGGGCGAGGGAAGAGCTAGCCCCACCCTGGGTGCCCTTGACCTGGGGTGGTGGCAGGGACACAGAGACCATCCTGAGGGAGAGCAGTCCTGTGTGGAGGAAGACACCCTGTACCTGATTGATAGTCTTGTTGCTGCTATTCTGCTGCTGTGAATAAAGAGCTGCGGCTGCTTTTAAAGATATACAGTGTGAGACTGGAATCTCTCATCCCCGAGGGGGGGGGGGGGGGCTCTCTGGAAGGATTCCACCCGTATTCCTGGGGCTCAGAGATGGAGGCGCTGCACCATTACATACATAGTTACATAGTTACATAATAGATGAGGTTGAAAAAAGACGTACGTCCATCAAGTTCAACCTATGCTAAATTCAGACAACAGATACTTAATTCTATATCTATACTTACTTATTGATCCAGAGGAAGGCAAACAAAAAACCCCATTAAGGGGAAAAATTAATTCCTTCCTGACTCCAAGAATTGGCAATCGGATTAATCCCTGGATCAACATCCTTCCCATATATACTTATTTGGTATATCCCTGTATACCTGTCCCATCTAAAAAGATGTCCAACCTTTTTTTGAACAAATCTATTGTATCTGCCATCACAGTCTCCATGGGTAATGAGTTCCACATTTTAACTGCCCTTACTGTAAAGAACCCTTTCCTTTGTTGCTGGTGAAATTTCCTTTCCTCCAACCTTAAGGGATGGCCCCGAGTCCTTTGTACTGCCCGTGGGATGAATAGTTCTTTTGAAAGCTCCTTGTATTGTCCCTGAATATATTTGTATATAGTTATCATATCCCCTCTTAGACGCCTCTTTTCTAATGTAAATAAATCCAATATAGCTAGCCTCTCCTCATAAGTTAGAATGTCCATCCCCTTTATTAATTTGGTGGCTCTTCTCTGCACTCTCTCTAGTTCCATAATGTCTTTTCTTAGGATTGGTGCCCAAAATTGTACTCCATATTCAAGGTGTGGTCTTACTAATGCTTTGTAAAGGGGCATAATTATGTCTACTTCCCTTCCATCTATTGCCCGTTTGATGCAAGATAAGATCTTGTTTGCCTTTGCAGCTACTGCATGACATTGGGCACTATTGCTAAGCCTGCTGTCTACAAGCACCCCTAAATCCTTCTCCATCAAGGATTCCCCCAATATATCTCCATTTAATTTGTAAGTTGCCTTTTTATTCTTGCATCCCAAATGCATAACCTTACATTTATCTGTATTAAACCTCATTTGCCATTTACCTGCCCACGTTTCCAGTCTCTCCAAGTCCTTCTGAAGCGAAATTTCATCCTGCTCTGATGAGACGGAGGCATTCACCCCAGAAACCTGATCCTGTCATCCCCCATACCATCGCGGGAGACTCAGGCCCCCCTGTTGCCAGCAGGTATGCACCACACTCAGACACGTAGCCAGACCCTAGTACAGAGGGGGGCCCGATCTGCGATTGGCCCAGGGAAGGGGGGCTACATTGGGAATCAATGTTATTTTTCTTCATATTAATGGGTATCCTCAAAGCTAATGATATGCCAAAATGACGTCCATTAGCAAAACTACAATTGTTTCTTCACTTTTTCTGCTTGATCAATAGGGTGACCAGATTTCGAAAATGAAAAACCGGGACACCTTAAAAAATAATTTATTAAACAAATTACATTACGTGACACCCCCCGTTGCCATGACAACAAGACACTCTGATGCCCCTGCAGTGTTAGTGTGTATAGAGGTGGGGGCTTTGCTTGGGCCCTTCAACTCTTACAGCCAGGGCATTATTGGCCAGGAATGCCCAGTTCGGAGGGGATTACTACTTCAAAATGTATTTGATTCGTAACAACATCAAAAAACTCTAATACCAATAACTAACAACCACAGACAATGATAATCTAAACCATCAAATAAAATGTCTACGGCCCTTGTTCAAGCATGTTTGCGGTACTTACCAGATAAATCAGTGCCTGCAATCCACAACTCTATCCGCCTCTCCGAGCGTCTGAAAGCAATCCAGCGATCCAGGTGTGTGGCTGAAGAGGTGAGGGACTCCCTCCTCTCAAACGGAAAAGAAGAGCAAAAAATAGAGTTGGAACATACCTATCATACAGGGATGAGAGAGAGAGACAGAGAATGAGAGAGAGACAGAGAATGAGAGAGAGACAGAGAATGAGAGAGAGACAGAGAATGAGAGACAGAGAATGAGAGAGAGACAGAGAATGAGAGAGAGACACAGAGAGAGAGAGACAGAGAATGAGAGAGAGACAGAGAGAGGGACATAGGGAGAGAGAGACACAGAGAGAGAGAGACAGACACAGAGAGAGAGAGAGACAAAAGTAATGTACTGTATAACCATTATACTGTACCCCCTAGTATTCGTGTAATCATTGTCCCACACCCCCTTTTACTCACGCTTTGGCAATACTGAAATGTTCTTTTGACAGAGACACACAGAGAGAAACAGAGACACACAGAGAGAGACAGAGACACAGAGAGAGAGACAGAGACACAGAGAGACACACAGAGAGAGACAGAGACACACAGAGAGAGACAGAGACACACAGAGAGAGACAGAGACACACAGAGAGAGACAGACACACAGAGAGAGAGAGAGAGAGAGAGAGACACAGAGAGAGACAGAGACACACAGAGAGAGACAGAGACAGAGAGAGACACGGGCCTATTTAGTAAGCGTCGATAAGGCTGCGTCTATAGTATTTCAGACGGAGGGAAGGCACACACGCTGCAATACACTTGCTGAAGCCTGAGCTTTTTTATGGCTTTGCAGGGTATGCAGCGGGTGCGATTGGGGGCGTGGCAATAAATATTTGGAGGCGTGGCAATAACGTTCCGGCGCGGACGTCACTTTCCTACCTCACATCCCGATCCACCGGCATTTTTTCAGATGCAGCATCTGAAGCACTGTGCAGACAAGAAGAAAAATGCACACAATGCGCACCAGAGATTAAAATATAGTAAATTATTTATTAATAAAACAAGAAATAACCGAGGAGGATCCAACCCCACCTCAGTACTTTCTTCTCGTTGCTATTGCCACACTATACGTCCTGACGCCGGAAGGGAAGTTGGTACGCGACCAAGACGAGACACCGGATTTACAGTGGAACCACAACATACCACAGATTGCTGGAGGACCACACTGCGAGGGGCGCAGCCTATCGAGTTTCCCGGTCATCGTCCAAAGTCTGGAGCTGCGGAGTGACCACCGGATTACCACGGAGCCCGAGCCTGTCTCATACAATGCTTTTACCAAACGGATGTTTGTGAGTTGGCTATTTTTTATCTTGTCCAGGAAATGAAATTGTTAAACCGAATTTACACATGGAGCGGGCGCTTTCTCTTCTTTTTTTTGTTTAGATATCTATCGAGGAGGTGGTTGTTTCCCTGAAGAGAGCTGCCAGGGCTCCAGAGGACGCCCGAATTGGATCCTTTTATGATTGAGTTATAACATAGCTATTAGAGCTAGGTTTCTGGACTTTTATTGTGTTTAGGCATAGAGTTTATTATTATTTTATTACAGCTACTTTTTAGTAATTGCACTGTTATTAATTCTGACCACTAATTCTCACTGCCATTATAATCTCTCTCTAGCCACAACCAAATTGCTATATCAGCTATATTATTTATTGGTTATACCAGGGGAGCACAAACTTTTGCAGCTCGCCCCCCTGCCGGTGCTCGCGCCCCCCCACCCTTACCTTGATGCGGCGTCATGTGACCTGCAGCGGCATTTGACGAGGGTGACGTCACATGACCCCGCGGCGTAATTTAACATACTGTGCTATATCTATGCACACACAGCTGTCTCTAGGCATAAAACACATCAACACAGGGGGAAGGACCAGCACAGATAACATTCCAAGAGACACTGTTTTTAAGTATACCTTTTGCTTGCTTCATTCATTGTAACATCGCCGGAAGAAGAGATCAGTGTATCTCGAAAGCTCGCACAAATAAAAGCATTTCGTTAGCCACAGAACGGTATCATCTATTTATTTTTTGATTATTGAAGCTCGGCTAACACGGTACTGATACCTCTATATATATATATTGCGCGCGCACACACACACATATAACGTTTTATCCAACTTTTTCATTTATCATTTGTAGAGAAAATGAACAATGTCGCCAGAAGTGCTATTTTTCAAAATGTAACATCTCTACTAATTAGTGTAAAATGATACTTCATATAAAGCAGGTTATGGGACCCATTATAAAATGACCTTCATGTTTCTTATCACATCCCAGTATATGGATACTTTCTATTATCACAAGCTGCTAACATGTGACAGGGCTCAGAGTCTGAGCCCAGAATGTGACATACAGAACATTCTCATTCTAAATTTCAAAAAATATTGTGTTGATTTCTGACCTGACTGCCGTGGTTACAGCTCAACCACTCTGTTCTACTGTATGTCACCACTTTCTGCCACAACCAGCTGACGGTGGATCTGCAAGGAGTTCAACGCTCATTGGCATCACATCTGTGACTTGGTTGACGTATCATTTCTCCAGCTTGTTATTGTATTGTTTTTAAATAGATTATATTTATTTAGTTGAATAGATATTTATTTAGTTTAATAGATATTTATTTAGTTTAATAGATTATATTTCTAAGTTTAATAAGTTATATTTCTTAGTTTAATAAGTTATATTTCTTAGTTTAATAAATTATATTTCTTAGTTTAATAAGTTATATTTCTTAGTTTAATAAGTTATATTTCTTAGTTTAATAAAATATATTTCTTAGTTTAATAAGTTATATTTGTTAGTTTAATAAGTTATATTTGTTAGTTTAATAAATTATATTTCTTAGTTTAATAAGTTATATTTCTTAGTTAATAGATTATATTTGTTAGCACAGTAGATTATATTTACTAGTATTTAAGTCTCCCCCTCAGTGCCCCATTAGGACCCGTGCGCATATTTCACATCTTTTCGGAGTCGCTTATTTTTTAGACCCTCGGAGCCGAAACCTAAAGGGGTCAGCTAAGAAAGTTCGGATCAAGAGGAGCCGCACAGCTTAAAGACAGAACATTTCCAAGGGAGATGGAGACAATTTGGGTAAGATCTGATTAAAGGACATCCTTTGAGGAAGGAAAGGGTGACGGGGGAGTCTAAGAGGGGGGTGAGAGAGCAAGGTGGTGTGTCAGATTGGGGCAGAGCAAGAGAACGCAAAAATGATGGGGATTTGCTGCACACCAAAAAAAAACAATAAGTAGTGATACTTTTACCGGTGCCCCTTAGTCTCAGGGAAGACCGGCATTTCGTCCAATGGATACAATATGATTGATGGGAAAGGGCACACGGATTTGAATAAAAAAAGATAATTTATTGTGCCACAGACTACAATGTTTCGGCTGCTGGCCTTTCTTTGCTGGATTTAGTGGGTTTAGCCACTTTACCTGAGAAAGACCAGCAGGCCGAAATGTTGTTGTCTATGGCAGTGCAAGAGAAAACAGGTTGGGGGGGGTGGGTTCTCGCAAAGTCGCCGACCCATGGGTGAGTGTCCCCGGTGGAAACTAGTCCTGGACCCCAGGAAAGCTGTCTGTGGCCCATACAAGCTGAGTAACATGTAAAAAGGACACATGTATGTTCAGAATGAGTTAGCATGGTATTTTGAGAGGCACCATCAGTGCAAGTCAGTGCAGAGCACTGCAAGGTCAGTCAATATGAGGAAGGGTCCGATGGAGGAGTTGGAGGGTCCCAGAATATCTCTTAAAGCAGGGGTGCGCAAATCGAGGGGCACGACATTTTCTTGGGAGGAGGGGCTCGGCGCTTACAGAGGCCCCTCGCTCTTCCCCACAGCATTTAAATTAAATGCCGGAGATCGCGCGCAAGGCCTCTGTAAGTTCCCTTTCCTTGTCTCCGGCGGCTTCTGGCGACAGCAACGTGGCGTCACATGATGTGGCATTGCCATAGCAACGTGATATCACATGACGTCGTTACATCAGAACGTCGGAGACAAGGTGGGGAAGGTGGAGGGGGGAGCAGGGGGAAAAGGTTGTGCAACCCTGTCTTAAAGCATTGCCTTGCATACAGATCAGAGGCCAAGAATGGATATGGATATCCGATGTGAAGCCGGAAATAAGACAGAAAAGACCGTTTCGGGGGAAGAAGGTGAGTGATGAAATAGCCGTCACTGTGTTACTCTTCCAATTACCTGCAACTTCATGCAGAGAAATAGCAACGCTTGTTTTTAACGTGCTAAGCGCCTAATGTGGAAATCAACTGCTGAGAGGTTAAGGGAGTTACTAACCCAAACTCAGCGACGTTTCTGTGTCTCTGTGATAACTCCCCCAGGACATGCCTGAAAACCAGAGGTAACTCAATGTATTTTTGATAAATAGAAACATGACCTTCTGGGGAGGGGTATATAATGGGTACTGGGCCTGGTGAGGTGGGTATAACGGGTACTGGGCCTGGTGAGGTGGGTATAACGAGTACTGGGCCTGGGGAGGGGTGTATAACAGGGTACTGGGCCTTGGGAGGGTTGTATAACTGGGTACTGGGCCTGGGGAGGTGGGTATAACGGGTATTTGCCCTGTGGAGGGCGGTATAACGTGGTATTGGGGATGGGGTATAAGTGGCACAGGAGCTCTTGCGATACAGAGTATCACTGTCCCTGGTTACAAACACTTCATGTCTCCTGCAGATCAGGACACACACGAAGGTGGTGCCCTTTGTGCCACCAGACGACGAGGCGGGCTACGAGGCGGACGACGAGGCATATGACAAAGCGGGCGTCAAGTGGAACAATGAGGTGGGCTACAAGGCGGCCGATGACGCAGACGTGGTGTACGATGACCAAGGAGCATACGACAGGTGTGGCCGGATCTGCTGCTTCACCTTTTTTAGGCGGAGGAGAAGACCCCGGGAGCAGGTAGGAGAATACGAGAGGTGTGGACAGATCTGCTGCTTCACCTTTTTTAGGCGGAGAAGAAGCCAGGAGCAGGTAGCAGAGGAGCCAGGGCGTAGATACAGGGGTATTCTAGGGGCCCTGAGAAGTTGGTTTGACCGCAGGAGAGGCAGATAAGATCAGGAAGGCTGCGGGAGGGCCAGGTACTAGAGGGAGATAGGGATATTGGGCGTGAGAGGGTGAGAGAGAACAAGGAGCAGGGCCAGAGCACGGGTTTCATGCGCCCGAGGCGAAACTTAAAATTTGTGCCCCAGTTGTATAAAAAATAATAAGATAAATAAAATAATAAAATAAACAGTGGCGTAGATATCGGGGCTGCAGGGGGTGCGACCGCACCCCAGCGCAACGCAAAATAAAAATAAAAGGGCGCCAAAATACTGGATAAAAAAAAGAATAATAATTTTAAAAAAAAGATAAATAAATAAAATAATAAGAGGAAAAAATAATAATGATTATTAATGCGCCCCTAGGACCTCTGCGCGCTAGGCGACCGCCTAATGGCCGGCCGGCCCTGCGAGGTATGCGGGAGAAAAAGGGGTGAATGGGATAGATATGCAGGGGGATGGGGGAGCAGGTGAGTTATCCACAGGGGCACAAGGGCCCCATCACCTGCATCTCTATATACTGAGTGTGCCCCTGTGTATAACAACGCTGATCTGTGCTGCTCCATCTGATCTCACTGCGCAGTGATCCAGGGACCATCCGATCGCCATTTAATGGGGTCAGGAAGGAATTTTTTTCCCCCATTGCACAGCAGGGGTTATGTTTCGCCTTCCTCTGGATCACAGCAACAAACTGCCCTTTGTGCATGAATTATCAGTGAGATCTTTATACACCCTGCATTGGTCTTCACCCCTTTGCTGCCGGAGGGGCCTGCAATGCATTGCTCTGCGTGTTACTATATCGCTCTGCAATGTGCTGCAGGCCCCTCCCAGCAAAGAGATTCATTATTTCAATAAAATACTCTCTTTAATCAAACCTATGTGTAGTGTCTTTTCTATCCGTTGTATCTATTGCTAACAGCTCAGTGATTCTTCCCCAGGACGCTGCACTAGTGTCACGCTGCCAAGCCCGGGTGTGAGGGAGATTTATAGGGTCACATATACACTTCTGCCAAAACACGAGTGCAAACAGGAAGCCCCTCTGATCTCATATCTTTTATTACACAAAACGGTATCTAAAAAGGTAAAAATAACATACATGGGATTCTGCTACAAATATCTCTCTAATTACAAACCAATTAGCAAATCATTCAGATTAGTCGAGCGAAAAGAAAGGGTTAAGTATCTCATGTACAGTATACGCAGTGTAGGCTGTTCTGCAGCATTACATGCAGGGGACAACGTTTAGGGGATATAAGTAATGCTGATCTCAGAGCTGACCGGCTGACCTGCTCTACCGGCTGACCTGCTCTTCTGGCTGACCTGCTGACCTGCTCTACTGGCTGACCGGCTGACCTGCTCTACCGGCTGACCGGCTTCTCTTCTTTCAGCTAAATGACCTGAATTGTGGCCCCTGTATCTCCCAATTAAACGTTTTATTGGCATATTCTTGTTTGACTCGTTCTATACAGACATTTTCTATATATTCATTGTGGGATTTGATAACATCTGTAAGATCTCTCAGAATATCACATTCTGTACGTTTGTGTTGAAGATTTTTCCATTCTCAATTTACTTAATATTAGTTTTTGGCATCAATTATTTATATCGAGTCCAAAATACCTTTATACAGAATGCTGTTCCCTTTAGCCCACAAATGCTGCTTCATTAAAGCCCATGGGTGGCACTTTATGCATTCTCAAACTTTTAGGCAACATCCCTAATTTCCAAAAGTGGGATTAAATCTGTACATATTTAAATGGTTAATTTTCTTACTCAGACTCCTAAATCCCTCCCCAAATATATCCGTTTCACATAAAAGTGTGTGCGCTTCTCCTTCCGCCTAACTGGCACGTCGTCCTTACGGGCGCCACTCCGTGTAACTCCACGCTGCCCTCCAGTGGCAAAAGAAATAAGATACATTTACTATACTCGTCTGGCAGCTGCTCCCGTATAAGGTGGGTAACTCTGTATTAGGGGTCTTGGTAGACTATATTTTATACTTATGTCGGATAGATGAGGAATTAATATTCCTAACGGGTTATTGTGAGAGGCCTTAGATCTTATCCTATATGCACGTAGCCCTCGCCTCTCTGACCTTGAACACGTACTTCAATCTGATTTTTTGAGACTTGAAACTGGATTTCTTAAAACAAACTGATTTTAAACACTGACAAGACTGTAACAATGGTATTTGGGACCAGAGCTAAATTGCTAAAGCTGCCAATGACAGAGCTTCAGATAAAAACCAGCTCTAATACCATCCTAGCCCCTGTTACTGGTTTGAAATATCTGGGCATATAGTTCAACTCCCATTTAACATTTGGGTTGCACATAGATACCCTGACATCCAAATCCTATGCCAAACTAGGTGTACTTTACAGGAACAAATCCTCCCTAAGGCCCTCATGCAGTAATCGCCTACAGCGATTCAGTAAGCCCAGAGAAGCTGGCGATTAGAGCAAAAATAACCGTTTTTTTTTTTTGCCGGAAAATAAATAAATAAAATCGGCAGACGCACGGTGATAAGCCACTTTTCGGCACTGATCGCCAGTTTTTCAAACACGCTCAATTCTATAAGCCCTGATCAGCTTATTGCGGCTGATCGCCACTTTAAAATTGCTGTTTCTTCTCCAAATTGTCCAGCCACAAAAGTTGGCAAGAAGGTGGGGTGAAGCTGCGATGAAAATAAAATGCATGTGTCCCAGAGCTGATATCCATTAATATCAGCACCAGAGACCCCCGGCATGAATCCGATGCATAAAAAATGCATTTACAGGCAACTTCATTACCGCCAAGGCAATGAAGGGGTTATATACCCGTGCCAGGCTTATTGCGGGTAGCGGGGGTGGGTGAAGGTGGTATTTGGCCCTGGGTGGGTGTTTAGGCCTTGCCAGGGGGTTGCGGGATGACTTAACCTCTTCTTTAACTTAGCGGTTAATACCGCTAAGGTAATGAAGGCGTTAACCCCTCCCGCTACCCCCCCACCTGGTAGGCCTAAACACCCATCCTTGGGGCCAATACCCCGTTCACCCACCCCCGCTACCCACAATAAACAAAAATACACATAACAGCCCCCACTGGCCACCTCCTAGGTCCCTAATAAACCATTACAATATTCATAAAACCATTATTTTGTTTACACCCAGGATTATTACATGGGATTAGGGCTATGTTATTCAGTGAGGGGTTGTATGTTTGTATTCGTAGGGACAGGCAAGGTCGGAGCCAGATGGGGTTCTCCTGCCTCTGTCCTCCCTGTCTCCTGACCCTTCCTGTAGCCGGACAAAGAAGAAGAAGCAGGCACACGGTCTAACTCAAAGGAGGTTTAATATGCCATAAAGTCCAACGTTTCGGCAGTCAAGGTGAAGGCTACAAACACAAGAAACAGTCACAATATATACCACCCCCCTGATACTCACCCCTCCCCGCTCTGCCACATAACCAGGATGTTGACGCCCACCTGATGACGTCAGAGCTACCATATGGCGCCCCCTAGTGACGTCAGACGTCTAGGTCTAAATCCCTGGCAATACAGCATAGAGCTGTCTTGGAGGACTGCAGCCACAGCCACACCTCTCCCCAGACTGAACACTCCCCCATGATGACGTCAGCGTGACCCGGCAGTCAGGGGGGGGGGAAAGGGGGGGCGGGCGTGCACCAATCAAGACTGTACTCACAGGGCTGGACAAAGATGTATCCGTCGCCATGGGATCAGTGTCAGAGCAGGGAGGAGTGAGACACTCCTATAAATCACCCTGAAAGTGTAAATAAACCACACACCAAAATATTAATAAAGCATATGTGCACAAAACTAATACAGCAATATACTATTAAAAACATGTGACTGTATACTGCTGATGACATCAGTATAATCCTGAAAAGTTACAGTGAAATTCCACATAAGAATATGCAGTACATCAGTATTTAGAATATACTAGTGTGTATACCTAGGTCAGAAATGGGTACACACAACCAGGGGGGGGGGGAAGGGGAAGGGAGGATGGGGAAGGGGGAGGGAGGGAGGGGAAGGGGGAGGGAGGGAGGGGAAAAAAAGAAGGAAAAAAAAACACACAAAAAGGATAATCTTCCCAATTGGTAAGTGCAGATTCCATGGATGGTGCAAGATCAAATATGCCTGTAGAAAGACAAAAAATTACCTTCTATTAAGGAAGCATTTTAAATTCTGTTGCTCATTAAGACCCATACCGTTGCTGGTATTTAAAGCATGTATCCAGAATGCTTCACGTCACAATAATAAAGTCTCCCTATCTGGAGTGCCTTGTCTAGGTGCTACTGTCTCAATACCCATGATGCGTAAAGAGGCAACATTATGATTGTGTTCCACACAGTGTTGCACAAGAATAGAGGGATCCGTACCTTTTCGAATTACACTTTTATGTTCAATGAACCTTGTTTTTAACATTCTTATGGTCTTACCCACATAAAGAAGACCACATGGACACTTTATTACGTACACTACATATTCAGATCTACATGTGATTCTATTTTTGATTTTTATGATCCTCCCGCTATGGGGGTGACTGAATTGACTACCGGTAGTCAGACTGTTACAGACCGAGCAGCTCATGCATCTAAAGTTACCCGGTCTGCCACCCTCCAGAAAATGAGGAGTTCTGTAGTTACCCTCATTATCTGCATGTATCAGGCTATCCGCCAGATTTCTCCCTCTTTTGAATGCCACCATTGGTGGTACACAGCAACTTTCAGATAATATATCATCATTTTGCAGAATATGCCAGTGTTTAAGAATGGTAGATTTAATAAAACCACCAGCTTGACTGTATATAGTGGTAAATACAAGCCCGTCCTCCTTCTTATTTTTGGTAGCACTTACCTCTTTATCCAGTGCCCGGTCTAACACAGCAGGAGGATATACGCAGGAAGATATCCCCTAGCCAGGAATCTACCACGTAGTTCTCCAATAGCTGGTTCAATATGATCCTTCCTGCTCGTGATTTTGCAGACCTGGACTTTCTGTGAAAAAGGTAATGCATCAATAAGAGAAGGAGGATGATGGCTATCTGCCCTTAAAATTGCATTTCTGTCTGTATCCTTTCTAAAAAGATCAGTATGTAACTCCCCATTAGTCTGTGTAATGAGGACATCTAAAAAAGAGAGTTGCTGTGTACTGCATGTTTAGTGAGGAGGACCGGTGAATGGAGACCATTAAGATACTCAAAAAAAGATAACAGCTGATCCTCCGTACCTGTCCATATGAAAAACATCATCAATATATCTGTAATAGCTTTTAATATGCACTAAAAAGTCTGATTTGTAGATGTACTGCTCTTCGAAATGTGTCATGTATATGTTGGCGTAAGCAGGGGCCATATTACCGCCCATTGCTGTCCCCTTAATCTGCAGGAAGAAATCACTCTCAAATCTAAAATAATTTTTATAGAGAACGAAATGTAAAATGAGCATAATGTATTCAATTGGAACAGTATCACTATAATGGCGAATGAGGGTGGCCTTGATTATCTCAAGACCTTCAACATGGGGGATTATTGTATAAAGGCTAGACACATCTAAACTAACTCAGTTGTCTGATGGTTTCAGCCTTATAATCTGAGTAATTCTGCACTACTAGGGCACCCCCCTTGTCCGCACGCTTAATAATAATCTCATTATTATTAGTCAACATTTTTAATGCTTCCTTTTCCTGAACAGACATATTGTATGTAGCCCTATGTTTGTTTTTTTTGTACCTTGCAATGTCCCCCTTAACCAGTCGTATATATGTGCTGACTGATTTTTAAATGGCGGGACAAAAGTGGATTTGAGCTTGCACATTTTGGTACCTTGATAAGAAGCCGAATTATCTGTCCCTTGCTGGTCAGTGGCCAAATTAACTGTCCCTTGTTGTTCATAGGAGGATTACCTGTCCCTGGTTGGATATTGGAATGCACCGATTCTGTAGACCTGTTAGAAAAAAAGGATTTAAGGTTTAATACACGTTCGAATTTAAATAGGTCAACCTCCAAATCAAAATCATTAAACAATGTAGTAGGTACATATGAGGGCCCCCTAGCTAAAACAGACATTTCACATTGATTAAGAGTGTAATCAGACAGATTAACAACCAAGGTGTCCATACTCATTTCTGCTCCGTTGTACGTAGGGGATAGGGTGATCTTCCCTTTCCCCTGGCCCCCGCGTCTAATTTTCCTTTTCCTTTCTCCTTGTCCTTGGATTGGCCTAAAACAGGGGCCGGACTTTGGCCTCTCTGACGTTCTGTTGAGGAATGGGCTTCAGAGTCACTGGTGTGGACTTCTTGGACTCCCTGGGGTGCTCTCCCTCTTTGGTTCTTGCGTTGTTTGGGGTCTTGCTTCAGCCACGGGTATACTCTTCCATCTTTATAGTCATTAACAACTTTTTTGAATTTCAACTTCTTAAAGTGAATAAGATCACTTTTAATTTTTTTCCAGCTTGGTCTTAAGACTATCCAATGATTGTACAACGTCAGTACCAGGGCTAGACTGTTCAATGAGGATTTCCACTTTGAGTATATCCTTCCTTGTGTGGCTAAGTTGTTCCCCCACCTCCTCAATAACCAAAATATTCAAGTCCAAAGAGGCCCTATTAAAGCTGCAGTTCAGTCTTTTTTTTATTTTATTTATTTTTGTACTTCAATAGTTTCATGTGTGCAATCTCTAATTACCTAAAGAACTGTATAGCTGCAGGTCAATTCGTTCTCCATGTATTGATAGGCGAAATTTGGTGACATAATTAGTGAAGGGATCTGTTTTTCTTCTGCTTCTGTCTCTCAGTGGAAGCTCATGAATATTCATGAGCACTCCTGCATTGACATGTGCTAGAGGGAGGGCAGGGCTGACAAAGGGGTGTGCCAGGGCTTGTGACAGGACATGAAGGGGCAGTGCCTTAGCAAATGGCTGTTAAAATAGAATACAAGAAAATTGGTCTTTCAAAGTTGTTTTTTTAAAAACAGAAAATGCTAAAAGTATTTTTTCTTACTACAGAACTGATTTATTAAAAAAAACACACATGCAGGATATTGACTGAACTGCAGCTTTAAAGCATTGTCCTGCATACAGATCAGAGGCGAAGAATGGATATGGATACCCGATGTGAAGCTGGAAATAAGACCGAGAACAATATCGAAAAGACCGTTTCGAGTGATGAAAAAACCGTCACTGTGTAACTCTTCCAATTACCTGCAACTTCATGCAAAGAAATAGCAACGCTTGTTTTTAACGTGTTAGCGCCAAGGGGGAATTCAACTGCTGAGAGGTTAAGGGAGTTACTCACCAAACTCAGCGACGCTTCTGTGTCTCTGTGATAACTCCCCCAGGACATGCCTGGAAACCAGAGGTAACTCAATGTATTTTTGATAAATAGAAACTTGACCTCGGAGACTGTGAGACCCCCTCTCCTTCCCCCCCTTCCCTTGGCTTCCCAAACCCCACCATAACCAATACATAAATAACCACAAACACGAGGTCTGGTGGCCGCTGCTTTTTAGTAAAACTTCAATTAACCTAATTAGTGCCTACCCTCTGCAAGAGTGCTCGCTCATTGGGTAAAGGCCAAAGGTACCCGATCCAATGGCCCGTAACTCCCCCCTAGCCGGGCCCCGCCTGTCTGGCGAAAATGGGCCCAGGAACGCACGTGTAAATGAGCCGCGCCCACTCGCCACTCCCAGCCACCTTTTATTTTATTTCTGTTATTCATTTTCATTGTTTATTTATTCTTTTTTTTCTTTTAAACACGTACAACCAACATATATACCAGTATTCACAATAAAGGGCAGGGTGGGCGGGACTCCCATGGCAGGGCGTAGACTGACCCCGTGCCTCTGTCTAATTCTAACCTCCCTGGCCCTTCCCCCGGCTGTGTCACGTCACTGCCAGAGGGGGGTGGGGGGGGAAGGCCAGGGGGGACGTAGTCCACACTCACAGGTAAGGGAGAGCCTAGTCCCTCTGGTCATAGCGCCCGGTCACCGAGGGCTCAAGGCTACTTTTCTGGGTTATTTTGAAACGAGCTACACTGGGGAATATTTAGGGGTCTCCCCAAACAAAGAGAGAACATTTAGGGGTCTCTCCAGACACAGAGAACCCCACACACTTAGATCTGAGGTTTGTGCTCCTATTAGGCCTGGGCCTATTAGTAAGTTCAAGCTCGCTGAGGTGGGCTGAGCCGCGCTGAGCAGATGCACAAACCCCCTGCATCTGTCATCAGCGCGGCTATAGTTTCCCCCTCCGCATGCGTGCTCATGCGTGCAGAGGCTCAGAAACTTTGCCGAGACAGGCAAGTTTCAAATTTGCCGCTCGGGGAAGCGAAGAAGCGGTCACGTGACCGCTCCCATCCAATGGGAGCGGGGACTAGCCCCGCTTCCCGCTCCGCCTCCTGACACGCCTCCGCTCTGCCTCTGCTCGGCCTCCACCCCGCCCCCAGAGCGCGCTCACTGCCTCGCCTGCAAGGACAGAAAAAAACACCATTTTCAGCAGGCGAGGCAGAGCAGGAGCGCGGCTCAGTGTGGCTGAACCCTCTATGTCCCAGGCCTTACATGGGGGGGGGGGAGAGAAATACAAAAAAACAAAAATAAGGAGGGACAGAGATAAATAAAATAGATAAGATTAAAGGGGGAGAGAGAGACTGACAGGAGAGGGAAAGGAAAGGCAGAGAGTAGGGAGACTTCTCACCCAAGGTGATGAAACAGCTGTGACACATGGACACCTTCTCTGGGAAACCTTCCACTACCCATGTGACATTACACCTCCACCGTAGGGGGTCCTGCGTCTGGGGAGTGTGTGTGTAAAGGATCCTGGGGAGGGACGTATAACGGAGTTCTGGGGAGGGGTATATAATGGGTACTGGGCCTGGTGAGGTGGGTATAACGGGTACTGGGCCTGGGGAGAGGTGTATAACAGGGTACTGGGCCTGGGGAGGGGTATATAACAGGGTACTGGGCCTTGGGAGGGGTGTATAACAGGGTATTGGGCCTGGGGAGGGGTGTATAACTGGGTACTGGGCCTGGGGAGGGGTGTATAACAGGGTACTGGGCCTGGGGAGGGGTGTATAACAGGGTACTGGGCCTGGGGAGGGGTGTATAACAGGGTATTGGGCCTGGGGAGGGGTGTATAACTGGGTACTGGGCCTGGGGAGGTGGGTATAACGGGTATTTGCCCCGTGGAGGGCGGTATAAGGTGGTATTGGGGAGGGGGTATAGGTGGCACAGGAGCTCTTGCGATACAGAGTATCACTGTCCCTGGTTACAAACACTTCATGTCTCCTGCAGGTCAGGACACGCACGAAGGTGGAGCCCTTCGTGCCACCAGATGACGAGGCGGGCTACGAGGCGGACGATGAGGCATACGACAAAGCGGGTGTCAAGTGGTGCGAAGAGGTGGGCTACAAGGCGGCCGATGAGGCAGACGACGAAGCGGATGTCAAGTCTGGAGACGAGGTTGGCCATGGTGAAGGAGAATACGAGAGGTGTGGACGGATCTGCTGCTTCACCTTTTTTAGGCGGAGAAGACCCCGGGAGCAGGTAGCAGAGGAGCCAGGGCGTAGATACAGGGGTATTCTAGGGGCCCTGAGAAGTTGGTTTGACCGCAGGACCACAGATAAGATCAGGAAGGCTGCGGGAGGGGCAGGTACTAGAGGGAGATAGGGATGTTGGGCGTGAGAGGGAGAGAGAGAACAAGGAGCAGGGCCGGAGCACGGGTTTCATGCGCCCGAGGCGAAACTTAAAATTTGTGCCCCAGTTGTATAAAAAATAATAAGATAAATAAAATAATAAAATAAACAGTGGCGTAGCTATCGGGGCTGCAGGGGCTGCGACCGCACCCTAGCGCGACGCAAAATAAAAATAAAAGGGCGCCAAAATACTGCATAAAAAAAATAAAAATAATTTTCAAAAAAAAAAGATAAATAAATTAGAAATAATAAGAGGAAAAAATAATAATGATTATTAATGCGCCCCTAGGACCTCTGCGCGCTAGGCGACCGCCTAATGGACGGCGGCCCTGCGAGGTATGCGGGAGGAAAAGGGGTGAATGGGATAGATATGCAGGGGGATGGGGGAGCAGGTGAGTTATACACAGGGGCACAAGGGCCCCATCACCCGCATCTCTATATACCGAGTGTGCCCCTGTGTATAACAACGCTGATCTGTGCTGCTCCATCTGATCTCACTGCGCAGTGATCCAGGGACCATCCGATCGCCATTTAATGGGGTCAGGAAGGAATTTTTTTCCCCCATTGCACAGCAGGGGTTATGTTTCGCCTTCCTCTGGATCACAGCAACAAACTGCCCTTTGTGCATGAATTATCAGTGAGATCTTTATACACCCTGCATTGGTCTTCACCCCTTCGCTGCCAGAGGGGCCTGCAGTGCATTGCTCTGCGTGTTACTATATCGCTCTGCAATGTGCTGCAGGCCCCTCCCAGCAAAGAGATTAATTATTTAAATAAAATACTCTCTTTAATCAAACCTATGTGTAGTGTCTTTTCTATCCGTTGTATCTATTGCTAACAGCTCAGTGATTCTTCCCCAGGACGCTGCACTAGAGTCATGCTGCCAAGCCCGGGAGTGAGGGAGATTTATAGGGTCACATATACACTTCTGCCAAAACACAAGTGCAAGATCTGTCATATCTTTTATTACACAAAACGGTATCTAAAAAGGTAAAAATAACATACATGGGATTCTGCTACAAATATCTCTTTAATTACAAACCAATTTGCAAATCATTCAGATTAGAGTCAAGCGAAAGAAAGGGTTAAGTATCTCAGGTACAGTATACAGTATGCAGTGTAGGCTGTTCTGCAGCATTACATGCAGGGGGCAAAGGTTAGGAGATATAAGTAATGCTGATCTCAGAGCTGACCGGCTGACCTGCTCTACTGGCTGACCGGCTGACCTGCTCTACTGGCTGACCGGCTGACCTGCTCTACCGTCTGACCGGCTGACCAGCTTCCCTTCTTTCAGCTAAATGACCTGAATTGTGGCCCCTGTATCTCCCAATTAAATGTTTTATTGGCATATTCTTGTTTGACTCATTCTATACAGACATTTTCTATATATTCATTGTGGGATTTGATAACATCTGTAAGATCTCTCAGAATATCACATTCTGTACGTTTGTGTTGAAGATTTTTCCATTCTCAATTTACTTAATATTAGTTTTTGGCATCAATTATTTATATCGAGTCCAAAATACCTTTATACAGAATGCTGTTCCATTTAGCCCACAAATGCTGCTTCATTAAAGCCCATGGGTGGCACTTTATGCATTCTCAAACTTTTAGGCAACATCCCTAATTTCCAAAAGTGGGATTAAATCTGTACATATTTAAATGGTTAATTTTCTTACTCAGACTCCTAAATCCCTCCCCAAATATATCCGTTTCACATAAAAGTGTGTGCGCTTCTCCTTCCGCCTAACTGGCACGTCGTCCTTACGGGCGCCACTCCTTGCAACTCCACGCTGCCCTCCAGAGGCAAAAGAAATAAGATACATTTACTATACTCGTCTGGCAGCTGCTCCCGTATAAGGTGGGTAACTCTGTATTAGGGGTCTTGGTAGACTATATTTTATACTTATGTCGGATAGATGAGGAATTAATATTCCTAACGGGTTATTGTGAGAGGCCTTAGATCTTATCCTATATGCACGCAGCCCTCGCCTCTCTGACCTTGAACACATACTTCAATCTGATTTTTTGAGACTTGAAACTGGATTTCCCAAAACAAACTGATTTTAAACACTGACAAGACTGTAACAATGGTATTTGGGACCAGAGCTAAATTGCTAAAGCTGCCAATGACAGAGCTTCAGATAAAAACCAGCTCTAAAACCATCCTAGCCCCTGTTACTTGTTTGAAATATCTGGGCATTCAACTCCCATTTAACATTTGGGTTGCACATTGATACCCTGACATCCAAATCCTATGCCAAACTAGGTGTACTTTAAAGGAACAAATCCTCCCTAAGGCCCTCATGCAGTAAGCAGCGATAAGCCACTTATCACCAGCTTATCGCCACAAAAGCCACACTGATACACACACACACACACACACACACACACACACACACACACACACACACACACACACACACACACACACACACACACACACACAGATACAGACACACTGATACACACACACACACATACTAATACACAAACCCACTAATACACACACACACACACACACACACACACACACACACACACACACACACACACACACACACACACACACACACACACACACACACACACACACACACACAGTGATTCACACACACCCCCCCCCACTGATTCACACACACACACACACACACACACACACACACACACACACACACACACACACACACACACACACACACACACACTGATACACACACACACACACACACACACACATATAGATACACACAGATACACACGCACACAGATACACACACACAGATACACAAACACACAGAGATACACATACACACACACACACACACACACACACACACACACACACACACACACACACACACACACTGATACACATACACACACACACACACACACACACACTGATACACACACACACACACACACACACACTGATACACATACACACACACACAGATACACACACACACACACACACACACATACACAGATACAGACACACTGATACACACACACACACACACACACACACACACACACACACACACACACACACACACACACACACACACACACACACACACACACACACACACACACCCACTAATACACACACACACACTGATTCACACACACACACACACACACACTGATTCACACACACACACACTGATTCACACACACACACACACACACACACACACACACACACACACACACACACACACACACACACACACACACACACACACACACACACACACACACACACACACACACACTGATACAAACACACACACACACTGATACACACACACACACACTGAAACACACACACACACACACACACACACAGATACACACAGATACACACGCACACAGATACACACACACACAGATACACAAACACACAGAGATACACATACACACACACAAATACACACACACACACACACACACACACACACACACACACACACACACACACACACACACACTGATACACATACACACACACACACACACACACACACACACACACACACACACACACACACACACACACACACACACACACACACACACACACACACACACACACACACACACACACACTGATACACATACACACACACACACACACACACACACACAGATACACACACACTGATACACACACACACACACAGATACAGACACACTGATACACCCACACCCACACACACACACACTGATACACACACACCCACCCACTAATACACACACACACACACACACACACACACACACACTGATTCACACACACCCACTGATTTACACACACAAACACACCCACTGATACACACACACACATACACACACACACACACACACACACACACACACACACTGAAACACACACACACACACACACACTGATACACACACTGATACACACACTGATACACACACTGATACACACACTGATACACACACACACACACACACACACACACACACACACACACAGTGATACACACACACACTGATACACACACACACACAGAGATACACCCAGCCTCCCCCTGCACCGCCTGCGACCGCGCAGCAACCACTGCCCGCCCCCGAGCCCATCTCCCACACCAAGGGGACGGGGGGAAGTGAGCGCCGGGGGGCAAAGCTGTGAGCGACGGGGGACAAAGCTGTGAGTGCCGGGGGGGCAAAGGTGGGAGCGCCGGGGGGGCAAAGCTGTGAGCACCGGGGGGACAAAGCTGTGAGTGCCGGGGGGGCAAAGGTGGGAGCGCCGGGGGGCAAAGCTGTGATCGCCGGGTGGGCAAAGGTGGGAGCGCCGGAGGGCAAAGGTGGGAGTGCCGATGGGGCAAAGGTGGGAGCGCCGGGGGGGAAAGGTGGGAGCGCCGGGGGGCAAAGGTGGGAGCGCCGATGGGGCAATGGTGGGAGCGCCGGGGGGGCAATGGTGGGAGCGCCGGGGGGGCAAAGGTACAAGGTGGTACAAAGGTAGGCGCACCCCCGCTACCACCTCCTATTACCCCCCCTGGCTGGGACCCGGGACAGAAAGGGGACACTCATCGCGAACAGAGGAGCCGGGAGCGGGAAGACACGTGTGCTCTACACAAAGCGGAAGTCCCGCCCCCGGCTTCCTCTGACCTGCCTGCAACCAATCCCCTGCGGGCCGGCCGGCATTGTAAGTCCCGCCCCCGGCATCATCATTCATCCAATCCCATGCGGGCCGGCCGGCATTCTAAGTCCCGCCCCCAGCATTCTCCTTCATTCAGTGTCCCCGGCAGCATTCACACACACATAGAAAATACTTACCGGCCGCCGCATTCTCCTCACCGCCGCTGCCCCGCAATACCGGGACCAGGGACAAAAACCGGGACATAACCGGGACGGAGCTAAAATCGGGACAGGGCAGAAAAAAACGGGACTGTCCCGGCAAAACCGGGACGAATGGTCACCCTACTTACAGACTATTCACTTGAGTGGACCATAAAGTGTCTTATAGAGGGAACTCTAAGGTGTCTTAAGATGCATTAAGATATATTATGTATGTAAATATTTATTTATATAGCGCTTTATAAGAGAGGCAATACAGTACAGAGAATTATAGTACAATAAGTGCAACAAACAAAATCAGACAATAGGAAAGGAAATCCCTGGCCTGCAGAGCTTACAGTCTTAATGCTAGATCCATTGAACTCTGTTGTGTTTACGCTAATAACGGGACATTCCTGAAATTGGTACCTGACCCTGTGTGGTAGGCAGAGACACAGGGGCAGTGCCTGCCAATATCATAAAGAGCAGTGCACTTCCTATTTAGTAGAAGTGTGTGTCAGAGTTAAGAGTTCAGTCCAGAGTTAGAGTCTGCTGAGTCTGTCACCTGGCTGGCCCAGGGTGACAGAGAGAGCCTATATCAATTGGCCGTTGGAGAAGGGGAGCCATCAGCCTCTGAGTAGAGCTGATGCAACCTTAGTTAGGGAGGTGGACCAATTCCTCTCACCCTGTTTAGGGGGTGAGGGAAGAGCTAGCCCCACCCTGAGTGCCCTTGACCTGGGGTGGTGGCAGGGACACAGAGACCATCCTGAGGGACAGCAGTCCTGTGTGGAGGAAGACAGCCTCTACCTGATTGACAGTCTTGTTGCTGCTATTCTGCTGCTGTGAATAAAGAGCTGCGGCTGCTTTTAAAGATATACAGTGTGAGACTGGAATCTGTCATCCCCGAGGGGGGGGGACTCTCTGGAAGGATTCCACCCGTATTCCTGGGGCTCAGAGATGGAGGCGCTGCACCATTACATACATAGTTACATAGTAGTATGTAAGGGAAATTATCCCAATCCTCAGGGCTCAGCTGTGTGTGGAAATGACTTGATTGAAGTCTCAATAGGCATATATCTGGTCATGGGAGCATGTATTAAGCTGTATGAGGCTCTATGTAGTATAAAACAATAATAGGTGTACAGGTATAACTGGAGGACAAACACAGAACTCTATATATACCATAAAGGCACTGTATAATATACAAAGTATAATACAAACACTCTGACGCGTTTCAGGACTGTTGATAAAGGGACAACAGTCCTGAAACGCGTCAGAGTGTTTGTATTATACTTTTGATGACCACCTAATAAAACAGTTTTTATTGGAATTGGTGTGCAGCCCCCATTATCCACTACAGCAGTGCACCGCCGACAGACCCCACGGGACCACCCCCTACTTACATAGTTACATAGTAGATGAGGTTGAAAAAAGACGTACGTCCATCAAGTTCAACCTATGCTAAATTCAGACAACAGATACTTTATATCAATATCTATACTTACTTATTGATCCAGAGGAAGGCAAACAAAAAACCCCATTAAGGGAAAAAATTAATTCCTTCCTGACTCCAAGAATTGGCAATCGGATTAATCCCTGGATCAACATCCTTCCCATATATACTTATTTGGTATATCCCTGTATACCTTTCCCATCTAAAAAGATGTCCAACCTTTTTTTGAACAAATCTATTGTATCTGCCATCACAGTCTCCATGGGTAATGAATTCCACATATTAACTGCCCTTACTGTAAAGAACCCTTTCCTTTGTTGCTGGTGAAATTTCCTTTCCTCCAACCTTAAGGGATGGCCCGAGTCCTTTGTACTGCCCGTGGGATGAATAGTTCTTTTGAAAGCTCCTTGTATTGTCCCTGAATATATTTGTATATAGTTATCATATCCCCTCTTAGACGCCTCTTTTCTAATGTAAATAAATCCAATATAGCTAGCCTCTCCTCATAAGTTAGAATGTCCATCCCCTTTATTAATTTGGTGGCTCTTCTCTGCACTCTCTCTAGTTCCATAATGTCTTTTCTTAGGATTGGTGCCCAAAATTGTACTCCATATTCAAGGTGTGGTCTTACTAATGCTTTGTAAAGGGGCATAATTATGTCTACTTCCCTTCCATCCATTGCCCGTTTGATGCAAGATAAGATCTTGTTTGCCTTTGCAGCTACTGCATGACATTGGGAACTATTGCTAAGCCTGCTGTCTACAAGCACTCCTAAATCCTTCTCCATCAAGGATTCCCCCAATATATCTCCATTTAATTTGTAAGTCGCCTTTTTATTCTTGCATCCCAAATGCATAACCTTACATTTATCTGTATTAAACCTCATTTGCCATTTACCTGCCCACGGTTCCAGTCTCTCCAAGTCCTTCTGAAGAGAAATTTCATCCTGCTCTGATGAGACGGAGGCATTCACCCCAGAAACCTGATCCTGTCATCCCCCATACCATCGCAGGAGACTCAGGCCCCCCTGTTGCCAGCAGGTATGCACCACACTCAGACACGTAGCCAGACCCTAGTACAGAGGAGGGGGCCCGATCTGCGATTGGCCCAGGGAAGGGGGGCTACATTGGGAATCGGTGTTATTTTTCTTCATATTAATGGGTATCCTCAAAGCTAATGATATGCCAAAATGACGTCCATTAGCAAAACTACAATTGTTTCTTCACTTTTTCTGCTTGATGAATAGGGTGACCAGATTTCGAAAATGAAAAACCGGGACACCTTAAAAAATAATTTATTAAACAAATTACATCACGTGACACCCCCGTTGCCATGACAACAAGACACTCTGATGCCCCTGCAGTGTTAGTGTGTATAGAGGTGAGGGCTTTGCTTGGGCCCTTCAACACTTGCAGCCAGGGCATTATTGGCCACACTGCGAGGGGCGCAGCCTATCGAGTTTCCCGGTCATCGTCCAAAGTCTGGAGCTGCGGAGTGACTTCCGGATTACCACGGACCCCGAGCCTGTCTCACACAATGCTTTTACCAAACGGGCGTTTGTGAGTTTGCTATTTTTATCTTGTCCAGGAAATGAAATTGTTAAACCGTATTTACACATGGAGCGGGCGCTTTCTCTTCTTTTTTTTGTTTAGATATCTATCGAGGAGGTGGTTGTTTCCCTGAAGAGAGCTGCCAGGGCTCCAGAGGACGCCTGAATTGGATCCTTTTATGATTGAGTTATAACAATGCTATTAGAGCTAGGTTTCTGGACTTTTATTGTGTTTAGGCATAGTGTTTATTATTATTTTATTACAGCTACTTTTTAGTAATTGCACTGTTATTAATTCTGACCACTAATTCTCACTGCCATTATAATCTCTCTCTAGCCACAACCAAATTGCTATATCAGCTATATTATTTATTGGTTATACCAGGGGAACACAAACTTTTGCAGCTCACCCCCCTGCCTTCCCTCTGCTGGTGCTCGCGCCCCCCCCCCCTTACCTTGATGCGGCGTCACGTGACCTGCAGCGGCATTTGACGAGGGTGACGTCACATGACCCGCGGCGTAATTTAACATACTGTGCTATATGTATGCACACACAGCTGTCTCTTACACATACAAATACTGTTTTTTCATCCCTATACATCAATAGGGACCACAAAGTATCCACACACACTTTTAGTTGTGCTACAAACTCTCACATTTCCACACCCACCCACACCATTTATATCCACTCCCACTCCACACACACCTTTTGTAAAGCACTGTATATACTGTGGGCTCTCCATTCATTTTCATTCACACTGATACACATACACACTCTTTCATCACTTGCTTTCAGGAACCTTTTGACACCTCTAGGCATAAAACACATCCACACCGGGGGAAGGACCAGCACAGATAACATTCCAAGAGACACTGTTTTTAAGTATACCTTTTGCTTGCTTCATTCATTGTAACATCGCCGGAAGAAGAGATCAGTGTATCTCGAAAGCTCGCACAAATAAAAGCATTTCGTTAGCCACAGAACGGTATCATCTATTTATTTTTTGATTATTGAAGCTCGGCTAACACGGTACTGATACCTCTATATATATATATTGCGCGCGCACACACACATATAACGTTTTATCCAACTTTTTCATTTATCATTTGTAGAGAAAATGAACAATGTCGCCAGAAGTGCTATTTTTCAAAATGTAACATCTCTACTAATTAGTGTAAAATGATACAGTACTTCATATAAAGCAGGTTATGGGACCCAGTATAAAATGACCTTCATGTTTCTTATCACATCCCAGTATATGGATACTTTCTATTATCACAAGCTGCTAACATGTGACAGGGCTCAGAGTCTGAGCCCAGAATGTGACATACTGAACATTCTCATTCTAAATTTCAAAAAATATTGTGTTGATTTCTGACCTGACTGCCGTGGTTACAGCTCAACCACTCTGTTCTACTGTATGTCACCACTTTCTGCCACAACCAGCTGACGGTGGATCTGCAAGGAGTTCAACGCTCATTGGCATCACATCTGTGACTTGGTTGACTTATCATTTCTCCAGCTTTTTATTGTATTGTTTTTAAATAGATTATATTTATTTAGTTGAATAGATATTTATTTAGTTTAATAAGTTATATTTCTTAGTTTAATAAGTTATATTTCTTAGTTTAATAAATTATATTTCTTAGTTTAATAAGTTATATTTCTTAGTTTAATAAATTATATTTCTTAGTTTAATAAGTTATATTTCTTAGTTTAATAAGTTATATTTGTTAGTTTAATAAATTATATTTCTTAGTTTAATAAGTTATATTTCTTAGTTAATAGATTATATTTGTTAGCACAGTAGATTATATTTACTAGTATTTAAGTCTCCCCCTCAGTGCCCCATTAGGACCCGTGCGCATATTTCACATCTTTTCGGAGTCGCTTATTTTTTAGACCCTCGGAGCCGAAACCTAAAGGGGTCAGCTAAGAAAGTTCGGATCAAGAGGAGCCGCACAGCTTAAAGACAGAACATTTCCAAGGGAGATGGAGACAATTTGGGTAAGATCTGATTAAAGGACAACCTTTGAGGAAGGAAAGGGTGACGGGGGAGTCTAAGAGGGGGGTGAGAGAGCAAGGTGGTGTGTCAGATTGGGGCAGAGCAAGAGAACGCAAAAATGATGGGGATTTGCTGCACACCAAAAAAAAAACAATAAGTAGTGATACTTTTACCGGTGCCCCTTAGTCTCAGGGAAGACCGGCATTTCGTCCAATGGATACAATATGATTGATGGGAAAGGGCACACGGATTTGAACAAAAAAAGATAATTTATTGTGCCACAGACTACAATGTTTCGGCTGCTGGCCTTTCTTTGCTGGATTAAATGGGTTTAGCCACTTTACCTGAGAAAGACCAGCAGGCCGAAATGTTGCTGTCTATGGCAGTGCAAGAGAAAACAGGTTGGGGGGGTGGGTTCTCGCAAAGTCGCCGACCCATGGGTGAGTGTCTCCGGTGGAAACTAGTCCTGGACCCCGGGAAAGCTGTCTGTGGCCCATACAAGCTGAGTAACATGTAGAAAGGACATATGTATGTTCAGAATGAGTTAGCATGGTATTTTGAGAGGCACCATAGCAGGTCAGTGCAAGTCAGTGCAGAGCACTGCAAGGTCAGTCAATATGAGGAAGGGTCCGATGGAGGAGTTGGAGGGTCCCAGAATATCTCTAAAAACATGGGTGCGCAAATCGAGGGGCACGACATTTTCTTGGGAGGAGGGGCTCGGGCTCGGCGCTTACAGACAACAACGTGGCGTCACATGATGTGGCATTGCCATAGCAACGTGATATCACATGAAATCGTTACATCAGAACGTCGGAGACAAGGTGGGGAAGGTGGAGGGGGGAGCAGGGGAAAAAGGTTGCGCAACCCTGTCTTAAAGCATTGTCTTGCATACAGATCAGAGGCCAAGAATGGATATGGATATCCGATGTGAAGCCGGAAATAAGACAGAAAAGACCGTTTCGGGGGAAGAAGGTGAGTGATGAAATAGCCGTCACTGTGTAACTCTTCCAATTACCTGCAACTTCATGCAGAGAAATAGCAACGCTTGTTTTTAACGTGCTAAGCGCCTAATGGGGAATTCAACTGCTGAGAGGTTAAGGGAGTTACTAACCCAAACTCAGCGACGTTTCTGTGTCTCTGTGATAACTCCCCCAGGACATGCCTGAAAACCAGAGGTAACTCAATGTATTTTTGATAAATAGAAACATGACCTTCTGGGGAGGGGTATATAATGGGTACTGGGCCTGGTGAGGTGGGTATAACGGGTACTGGGCCTGGTGAGGTGGGTATAACGAGTACTGGGCCTGGGGAGGGGCATATAACAGGGTACTGGGCCTTGGGAGGGTTGTATAACTGGATACTGGGCCTGGGGAGGTGGGTATAACGGGTATTTGCCCTGTGGAGGGCGGTATAACGTGGTATTGGGGATGGGGTATAAGTGGCACAGGAGCTCTTGCGATACAGAGTATCACTGTCCCTGGTTACAAACACTTCATGTCTCCTGCAGGCCAGGACACGCACGAAGGTGGTGCCCTTTGTGCCACCAGACGACGAGGCGGGCTACGAGGCGGACGACGAGGCATATGACAAAGCGGGCGTCAAGTGGAACAATGAGGTGGGCTACAAGGCGGCCGATGACGCAGACGTGGTGTACGATGACCAAGGAGCATACGACAGGTGTGGCCGGATCTGCTGCTTCAGCTTTTTTAGGCGGAGAAGACCCCGGGAGCAGGTAGGAGAATACGAGAGGTGTGGACAGATCTGCTGCTTCACCTTTTTTAGGCGGAGAAGAAGCCAGGAGCAGGTAGCAGAGGAGCCAGGGCGTAGATACAGGGGTATTCTAGGGGCCCTGAGAAGTTGGTTTGACCGCAGGAGAGGCAGATAAGATCAGGAAGGCTGCGGGAGGGGCAGGTACTAGAGGGAGATAGGGATATTGGGCGTGAGAGGGTGAGAGAGAACAAGGAGCAGGGCCGCAGCACGGGTTTCATGCGCCCGAGGCGAAACTTAAAATTTGTGCCCCAGTTGTATAAAAAATAATAAGATAAATAAAATAATAAAATAAACAGTGGCGTAGCTATCGGGGCTGCAGGGGGTGCGACCGCAACCCAGCGCGACGCAAAATAAAAATAAAAGGGCGCCAAAATACTGGATAAAAAAAATAATAATAATTTTAAAAAAAAGATAAATAAATAAAATAATAAGAGGAAAAAATAATAATGATTATTAATGCGCCCCTAGGACCTCTGCGCGCTAGGCGACCGCCTAATGGCCGGCCGGCCCTGCGAGGTATGCAGGAGAAAAAGGGGTGAATGGGATAGATATGCAGGGGGATGGGGGAGCAGGTGAGTTATACACAGGGGCACAAGGGCCCCATCACCCGCATCTCTATATACTGAGTGTGCCCCTGTGTATAACAACGCTGATCTGTGCTGCTCCATCTGATCTCACTGCGCAGTGATCCAGGGACCATCCGATCGCCATTTAATGGGGTCAGGAAGGAATTTTTTCCCCCATTGCACAGCAGGGGTTATGTTTCGCCTTCCTCTGGATCACAGCAACAAACTGCCCTTTGTGAATTAATTATCAGTGAGATCTTTATACACCCTGCATTGGTCTTCACCCCTTTGCTGCCGGAGGGGCCTGCAATGCATTGCTCTGCGTGTTACCATATCGCTCTGCAATGGGCTGCAGGCCCCTCCCAGCAAAGAGATTCATTATTTCAATAAAATACTCTCTTTAATCCAACCTATGTGTAGTGTCTTTTCTATCCGTTGTATCTATTGCTAAAAGCTCAGTGATTCTTCCCCAGATCGCTGCACTAGTGTCACGCTGCCAAGCCTGGGTGTGAAGAAGGTTTATAGGGTCACATATACACTTCTGCCAAAACACGAGTGCAAACAGGAAGCCCCTCTGATCTCATATCTTTTATTACACAAAACGGTATCTAAAAAGGTAAAAATAACATACATGGGATTCTGCTACAAATATCTCTCTAATTACAAACCAATTAGCAAATCATTCAGATTAGTCGAGCGAAAAGAAAGGGTTAAGTATCTCATGTACAGTATATGCAGTGTAGGCTGTTCTGCAGCATTACATGCAGGGGACAACGTTTAGGGGATATAAGTAATGCTGATCTCAGAGCTGACCGGCTGACCTGCTCTACCGGCTGACCTGCTCTTCTGGCTGACCTGCTGACCTGCTCTACTGGCTGACCGGCTGATCTGCTCTACCGGCTGACCGGCTTCTCTTCTTTCAGCTAAATGACCTGAATTGTGGCCCCTGTATCTCCCAATTAAACGTTTTATTGGCATATTCTTGTTTGACTCGTTCTATACAGACATTTTCTATATATTCATTGTGGGATTTGATAACATCTGTAAGATCTCTCAGAATATCACATTCTGTACGTTTGTGTTGAAGATTTTTCCATTCTCAATTTACTTAATATTAGTTTTTGGCATCAATTATTTATATCGAGTCCAAAATACCTTTATACAGAATGCTGTTCCATTTAGCCCACAAATGATGCTTCATTAAAGCCCATGGGTGGCACTTTATGCATTCTCAAACTTTTAGGCAACATCCCTAATTTCCAAAAGTGGGATTAAATCTGTACATATTTAAATGGTTAATTTTCTTACTCAGACTCCTAAATCCCTCCCCAAATATATCCGTTTCACATAAAAGTGTGTGCGCTTCTCCTTCCGCCTAACTGGCACGTCGTCCTTACGGGCGCCACTCCTTGCAACTCCACGCTGCCCTCCAGTGGCAAAAGAAATAAGATACATTTACTATACTCGTCTGGCAGCTGCTCCCGTATAAGGTGGGTAACTCTGTATTAGGGGTCTTGGTAGACTAAATTTTATACTTATGTCGGATAGATGAGGAATTAATATTCCTAACGGGTTATTGTGAGAGGCCTTAGATCTTATCCTATATGCACGCAGCCCTCGCCTCTCTGACCTTGAACACATACTTCAATCTGATTTTTGAGACTTGAAACTGGATTTCCCAAAACAAACTGATTTTAAACACTGACAAGACTGTAACAATGGTATTTGGGACCAGAGCTTAATTGCTAAAGCTACCAATGACAGAGCTTCAGATAAAAACCAGCTCTAAAACCATCCTAGCCCCTGTTACTTGTTTGAAATATCTGATCATTCAACTCCCATTTAACAATTGGGTTGCACATTGATACCCTGACATCCAAATCCTATGCCAAACTAGGTGTACTTTAAAGGAACAAATCCTCCCTAAGGCCCTCATGCAGTAAGCAGCGATAAGCCACTTATCACCAGCTTATCACCAAAAAAGCCACACTGATACACACACACACACACAGATACAGACACACTGATACACACACACAAACCGCGCCCTGATGGCAGGGGTGGAGGCGTGGGGCTCCTGCTCTCCTCTGTCTGCCGTTACCGAACCCTTCCTATTCCCCCCTCTCTTGCTTTTCCCTCCTTTGAGGCTCACACTGTCCAGATCTTCTCTCCTCTCCCTGTTCATGTGGCGGTCATCTATCGCCCACCTACCTCTACTCATCCCCTTTCTGCCATTCTCTCTCACTTTGAATCCTGGCTCTCTTTCTTTCTCTCCTCAGACTCCCCTGTTCTTCTCCTTGGGGACTTCAATTGCCACATTGATGACCCCTCTCTCTCTTGGGCTTCCCGCTTTCTTTCTCTTACCTCTTCTTTTGGCCTTCAACAGTGGACTGCAGCCAGCACCCACAAGGATGGCCACTACTTAGACCTGGTTTTCACTAAAAACTTCTCTCTCTCTGATTTCTCCATTTCCCCTTTTCCTCTCTCTGACCATCATCTCATCTCATTCTCTTTATCTAGCTTCTCCCCTTCTCC
>NC_134498.1:9372920-9450420 GCF_040206685.1 Ascaphus truei
CATCAAGTTCAACCTATGCTAAATTCAGACAACAGATACTTAATTCTATATCTATACTTACTTATTGGTCCAGAGGAAGGCAAACAAAAAACCCCATTAAGGGGAAAAATTAATTCCTTCCTGACTCCAAGAATTGGCAATCGGATTAATCCCTGGATCAACATCCTTCCCATATATACTTATTTGGTATATCCCTGTATACCTGTCCCATCTAAAAAGATGTCCAACCTTTTTTTGAACAAATCTATTGTATCTGCCATCACAGTCTCCATGGGTAATGAGTTCCACATTTTAACTGCCCTTACTGTAAAGAACCCTTTCCTTTGTTGCTGGTGAAATTTCCTTTCCTCCAACCTTAAGGGATGGCCCCGAGTCCTTTGTACTTGCCTTGGGATGAATAGTTCTTTTGAAAGCTCCTTGTATTGTCCCTGAATATATTTGTATATAGTTATCATATCCCCTCTTAGACGCCTCTTTTCTAATGTAAATAAATCCAATATAGCTAGCCTCTCCTCATAAGTTAGAATGTCCATCCCCTTTATTAATTTGGTGGCTCTTCTCTGCACTCTCTCTAGTTCCATAATGTCTTTTCTTAGGATTGGTGCCCAAAATTGTACTCCATATTCAAGGTGTGGTCTTACTAATGCTTTGTAAAGGGGCATAATTATGTCTACTTCCCTTCCATCCATTGCCCGTTTGATGCAAGATAAGATCTTGTTTGCCTTTGCAGCTACTGCATGACATTGGGCACTATTGCTAAGCCTGCTGTCTACAAGCACCCCTAAATCCTTCTCCATCAAGGATTCCCCCAATATATCTCCATTTAATTTGTAAGTCGCCTTTTTATTCTTGCATCCCAAATGCATAACCTTATATTTATCTGTATTAAACCTCATTTGCCATTTACCTGCCCACGTTTCCAGTCTCTCCAAGTCCTTCTGAAGAGAAATTTCATCCTGCTCTGATGAGACGGAGGCATTCACCCCAGAAACCTGATCCTGTCATCCCCCATACCATCGCGGGAGACTCAGGCCCCCCTGTTGCCAGCAGGTATGCACCACACTCAGACACGTAGCCAGACCCTAGTACAGAGGAGGGGGGCCCGATCTGCGATTGGCCCAGGGAAGGGGGGCTACATTGGGAATCGATGTTATTTTTCTTCATATTAATGGGTATCCTCAAAGCTAATGATATGCCAAAATGACGTCCATAAGCAAAACTACAATTGTTTCTTCACTTTTTCTGCTTGATCAATAGGGTGACCAGATTTCGAAAATGAAAAACCGGGACACCTTAAAAAATAATTTATTAAACAAATTACATCACGTGACACCCCCCATTGCCATGACAACAAGACACTCTGATGCCCCTGCAGTGTTAGTGTGTATAGAGGTGGGGGCTTTGCTTGGGCCCTTCAACTCTTACAGCCAGGGCATTATTGGCCAGGAATGCCCAGTTCGGAGGGGATTACTACTTCAAAATGTATTTGATTCGTAACAACATCAAAAAACTCTAATACCAATAACTAACAACCACAGACAATGATAATCTAAACCATCAAATAAAATGTCTACGGCCCTTGTTCAAGCATGTTTGCGGTACTTACCAGATAAATCAGTGCCTGCAATCCACGACTGTATCCGCCTCTCCGAGCGTCTGAAAGCAATCCAGCGTTCCTGGTGTGTGGCTGAAGAGGTGAGGGACTCCCTCCTCTCAAACGGAAAAGAAGAGCAAAAAATAGAGTTGGAACATACCTATCATACAGGGATGAGAGAGAGAGAATGAGAGAGAGACAGAGAATGAGAGAGAGACAGAGAATGAGAGAGAGACAGAGAATGAGAGACAGAGAATGAGAGACAGAGAATGAGAGAGAGACAGAGAATGAGAGAGAGACACAGAGAGAGAGAGAGACAGAGAATGAGAGAGAGACAGAGAGAGGGACATAGGGAGAGAGAGACACAGAGAGAGAGAGACAGACACAGAGAGAGAGAGAGACAAAAGTAATGTACTGTATAACCATTATACCGTACCCCCTAGTATTCGTGTAATCATTGTCCCACACCCCCTTTTACTCACGCTTTGGCAATACTGAAATGTTCTTTTGACAGAGACACACAGAGAGAAACAGAGACACACAGAGAGAGACAGAGACACAGAGAGAGAGACAGAGACACAGAGAGACACACAGAGAGAGACAGAGACACACAGAGAGAGACAGAGACACAGAGAGAGAGACAGAGACACAGAGACACACAGAGAGAGACAGAGACACACAGAGAGAGACAGAGACACACAGAGAGAGACAGAGACACAGAGAGAGAGAGAGAGAGAGAGAGAGACACGGGCCTATTTAGTAAGCGTCGATAAGGCTGCGTCTATAGTATTTCAGACGGAGGGAAGGCACACACGCTGCAATACACTTGCTGAAGCCTGAGCTTTTTTATGGCTTTGCAGGGTATGCAGCGGGTGCGATTGGGGGCGTGGCAATAAATATTTGGAGGCGTGGCAATAACGTTCCGGCGCGGACGTCACTTCCCTACCTCACATCCCGATCCACCGGCATTTTTTCAGATGCAGCATCTGAAGCACTGTGCAGACAAGAAGAAAAATGCACACAATGCGCACCAGAGATTAAAATATAGTAAATTATTTATTAATAAAACAAGAAATAACCGAGGAGGATCCAACCCCACCTCAGTACTTTCTTCTCGTTGCTATTGCCACACTATACGTCCTGACGCCGGAAGGGAAGTTGGTACGCGACCAAGACGAGACACCGGATTTACAGTGGAACCACAACATACCACAGATTGCTGGAGGACCACACTGCGAGGGGCGCAGCCTATCGAGTTTCCCGGTCATCGTCCAAAGTCTGGAGCTGCGGAGTGACCACCGGATTACCACGGAGCCCGAGCTTGTCTCACACAATGCTTTTACCAAACGGATGTTTGTGAGTTTGCTATTTTTATCTTGTCCAGGAAATGAAATTGTTAAACCGAATTTACACATGGAGCGGGCGCTTTCTCTTCTTTTTTTTGTTTAGATATCTATCGAGGAGGTGGTTGTTTCCCTGAAGAGAGCTGCCAGGGCTCCAGAGGACGCCCGAATTGGATCCTTTTATGATTGAGTTATAACATAGCTATTAGAGCTAGGTTTCTGGACTTTTATTGTGTTTAGGCATAGTGTTTATTATTATTTTATTACAGCTACTTTTTAGTAATTGCACTGTTATTAATTCTGACCACTAATTCTCACTGCCATTATAATCTCTCTCTAGCCACAACCAAATTGCTATATCAGCTATATTATTTATTGGTTATACCAGGGGAGCACAAACTTTTGCAGCTCGCCCCCCTGCCGGTGCTCGCGCCCCCCCCCCTTACCTTGATGCGGCGTCATGTGACCTGCAGCGGCATTTGACGAGGGTGACGTCACATGACCCCGCGGCGTAATTTAACATACTGTGCTATATCTATGCACACACAGCTGTCTCTAGGCATAAAACAGATCCACACCGGGGGAAGGACCAGCACAGATAACATTCCAAGAGACACTGTTTTTAAGTATACCTTTTGCTTGCTTCATTCATTGGAACATCGCCGGAGGAAGAGATCAGTGTATCTCGAAAGCTCGCACAAATAAAAGCATTTCGTTAGCCACAGAACGGTATCATCTATTTATTTTTTGATTATTGAAGCTCGGCTAACACGGTACTGATACCTCTATATATACACTGGCGACACACTTTATTCGAGCTCGGCTAGTCCCACGAATTCGGGTATACCCGGGTGTATTGAGGTTTGTGACTGTTTTCTGCCCGAGTGCATTGAGGTATTTTCCAAGCAGGGATTGAAGCATTTTATTCCAGCTGGCTGCAATACTGCACAGTATATATATATATACTGCATTACAATTCATGAATTTATGCCATCTGGTAGACACGCGAAGCATTGCAGCCTATTAAATCCTAATCATTATCATTTAACAGATCAGCCGCCCATCAGCCAGGCATGAACCCAGGCTGGGAAGGCAAATGCAACGGGGCTTGTCAGAGGTGAGGAGCGGCGCATTCCAGGTATCTGCCAGGTACATACCGGGTATTTGCTCGGATAAAGTGTGTCGGTGCAGTATAATTGCGCGCGCACACACACATATAACGTTTTATCCAACTTTTTCATTTATCATTTGTAGAGAAAATGAACAATGTCGCCAGAAGTGCTATTTTTCAAAATGTAACATCTCTACTAATTAGTGTAAAATGATACTTCATATAAAGCAGGTTATGGGACCCATTATAAAATGACCTTCATGTTTCTTATCACATCCCAGTATATGGATACTTTCTATTATCACAAGCTGCTAACATGTGACAGGGCTCAGAGTCTGAGCCCAGAATGTGACATACAGAACATTCTCATTCTAAATTTCAAAAAATATTGTGTTGATTTCTGACCTGACTGCCGTGGTTACAGCTCAACCACTCTGTTCTACTGTATGTCACCACTTTCTGCCACAACCAGCTGACGGTGGATCTGCAAGGAGTTCAACGCTCATTGGCATCACATCTGTGACTTGGTTGACGTATCATTTCTCCAGCTTTTTATTGTATTGTTTTTAAATAGATTATATTTATTTAGTTGAATAGATATTTATTTAGTTTAATAGATATTTATTTAGTTTAATAGATTATATTTCTAAGTTTAATAAGTTATATTTCTTAGTTTAATAAGTTATATTTCTTAGTTTAATAAAATATATTTCTTAGTTTAATAAGTTATATTTCTTAGTTAATAGATTATATTTGTTAGCACAGTAGATTATATTTACTAGTATTTAAGTCTCCCCCTCAGTGCCCCATTAGGACCCGTGCGCATATTTCACATCTTTTCGGAGTCGCTTATTTTTTAGACCCTCGGAGCCGAAACCTAAAGGGGTCAGCTAAGAAAGTTCGGATCAAGAGGAGCCGCACAGCTTAAAGACAGAACATTTCCAAGGGAGATGGAGACAATTTGGGTAAGATCTGATTAAAGGACATCCTTTGAGGAAGGAAAGGGTGACGGGGGAGTCTAAGAGGGGGGTGAGAGAGCAAGGTGGTGTGTCAGATTGGGGCAGAGCAAGAGAACGCAAAAATGATGGGGATTTGCTGCACACCAAAAAAAAACAATAAGAAGTGATACTTTTACCGGTGCCACTTTACCTGAGAAAGACCAGCAGGCCGAAATGTTGTTGTCTATGGCAGTGCAAGAGAAAACAGGTTGGGGGGGGGTGGGTTCTCGCAACGTCGCCGACCCATGGGTGAGTGTCTCCGGTGGAAACTAGTCCTGGACCCCGGGAAAGCTGTCTGTGGCCCATACAAGCTGAGTAACATGTAGAAAGGACACATGTATGTTCAGAATGAGTTAGCATGGTATTTTGAGAGGCACCATAGCAGGTCAGTGCAAGTCAGTGCAGAGCACTGCAAGGTCAGTCAATATGAGGAAGGGTCCGATGGAGGAGTTGGAGGGTCCCAGAATATCTCTTAATGCAGGGGTGCGCAAATCGAGGGGCACGACATTTTCTTGGGAGGAGGGGCTCGGCGCTTACAGAGGCCCCTCGCTCTTCCCCACAGCATTTAAATTAAATGCCGGAGATCGCGCGCAAGGCCTCTGTAAGTTCCCTTTCCTTGTCTCCGGTGGCTTCTGGCGACAGCAACGTGGCGTCACATGATGTGGCATTGCCATAGCAACGTGATATCACATGACGTCGTTACATCAGAACGTCGGAGACAAGGTGGGGAAGGTGGAGGGGGGAGCAGGGGGAAAAGGTTGTGCAACCCTGTCTTAAAGCATTGCCTTGCATACAGATCAGAGGCCAAGAATGGATATGGATATCCGATGTGAAGCCGGAAATAAGACAGAAAAGACCGTTTCGGGGGAAGAAGGTGAGTGATGAAATAGCCGTCACTGTGTTACTCTTCCAATTACCTGCAACTTCATGCAGAGAAATAGCAACGCTTGTTTTTAACGTGCTAAGCGCCTAATGGGGAATTCAACTGCTGAGAGGTTAAGGGAGTTACTAACCCAAACTCAGCGACGTTTCTGTGTCTCTGTGATAACTCCCCCAGGACATGCCTGAAAACCAGAGGTAACTCAATGTATTTTTGATAAATAGAAACATGACCTTCTGGGGAGGGGTATATAATGGGTACTGGGCCTGGTGAGGTGGGTATAACGGGTACTGGGCCTGGTGAGGTGGGTATAACGAGTACTGGGCCTGGGGAGGGGCATATAACAGGGTACTGGGCCTTGGGAGGGTTGTATAACTGGGTACTGGGCCTGGGGAGGTGGGTATAACGGGTATTTGCCCTGTGGAGGGCGGTATAACGTGGTATTGGGGATGGGGTATAAGTGGCACAGGAGCTCTTGCGATACAGAGTATCACTGTCCCTGGTTACAAACACTTCATGTCTCCTGCAGATCAGGACACGCACGAAGGTGGTGCCCTTTGTGCCACCAGACGACGAGGCGGGCTACGAGGCGGACGACGAGGCATATGACAAAGCGGGCGTCAAGTGGAACAATGAGGTGGGCTACAAGGCGGCCGATGACGCAGACGTGGTGTACGATGACCAAGGAGCATACGACAGGTGTGGCCGGATCTGCTGCTTCACCTTTTTTAGGCGGAGGAGAAGACCCCGGGAGCAGGTAGGAGAATACGAGAGGTGCGGACAGATCTGCTGCTTCACCTTTTTTAGGCGGAGAAGAAGCCAGGAGCAGGTAGCAGAGAAGCCAGGGCGTAGATACAGGGGTATTCTAGGGGCCCTGAGAAGTTGGTTTGACCGCAGGAGAGGCAGATAAGATCAGGAAGGCTGCGGGAGGGCCAGGTACTAGAGGGAGATAGGGATATTGGGCGTGAGAGGGTGAGAGAGAACAAGGAGCAGGGCCAGAGCACGGGTTTCATGCGCCCGAGGCGAAACTTAAAATTTGTGCCCCAGTTGTATAAAAAATAATAAGATAAATAAAATAATAAAATAAACAGTGGCGTAGATATCGGGGCTGCAGGGGGTGCGACCGCACCCCAGCGCAACGCAAAATAAAAATAAAAGGGCGCCAAAATACTGGATAAAAAAAAGAATAATAATTTTTAAAAAAAGATAAATAAATAAAATAATAAGAGGAAAAAATAATAATGATTATTAATGCGCCCCTAGGACCTCTGCGCGCTAGGCGACCGCCTAATGGCCGGCCGGCCCTGCGAGGTATGCGGGAGAAAAAGGGGTGAATGGGATAGTTATGCAGGGGGATGGGGGAGCAGGTGAGTTATCCACAGGGGCACAAGGGCCCCATCACCTGCATCTCTATATACTGAGTGTGCCCCTGTGTATAACAACGCTGATCTGTGCTGCTCCATCTGATCTCACTGCGCAGTGATCCAGGGACCATCCGATCGCCATTTAATGGGGCCAGGAAGGAATTTTTTTCCCCCATTGCACAGCAGGGGTTATGTTTCGCCTTCCTCTGGATCACAGCAACAAACTGCCCTTTGTGCATGAATTATCAGTGAGATCTTTATACACCCTGCATTGGTCTTCACCCCTTTGCTGCCGGAGGGGCCTGCAATGCATTGCTCTGCGTGTTACTATATTGCTCTGCAATGTGCTGCAGGCCCCTCCCAGCAAAGAGATTCATTATTTCAATAAAATACTCTCTTTAATCAAACCTATGTGTAGTGTCTTTTCTATCCGTTGTATCTATTGCTAACAGCTCAGTGATTCTTCCCCAGGACGCTGCACTAGTGTCACGCTGCCAAGCCCGGGTGTGAGGGAGATTTATAGGGTCACATATACACTTCTGCCAAAACACGAGTGCAAACAGGAAGCCCCTCTGATCTCATATCTTTTATTACACAAAACGGTATCTAAAAAGGTAAAAATAACATACATGGGATTCTGCTACAAATATCTCTCTAATTACAAACCAATTAGCAAATCATTCAGATTAGTCGAGCGAAAAGAAAGGGTTAAGTATCTCATGTACAGTATATGCAGTGTAGGCTGTTCTGCAGCATTACATGCAGGGGACAACGTTTAGGGGATATAAGTAATGCTGATCTCAGAGCTGACCGGCTGACCTGCTCTACCGGCTGACCGGCTGACCTGCTCTTCTGGCTGACCTGCTGACCTGCTCTACTGGCTGACCGGCTGACCTGCTCTACCGGCTGACCGGCTTCTCTTCTTTCAGCTAAATGACCTGAATTGTGGCCCCTGTACCTCCCAATTAAACGTTTTATTGGCATATTCTTGTTTGACTCGTTCTAAACAGACATTTTCTATATATTCATTGTGGGATTTGATAACATCTGTAAGATCTCTCAGAATATCACATTCTGTATGTTTGTGTTGAAGATTTTTCCATTCTCAATTTACTTAATATTAGTTTTTGGCATCAATCATTTATATCGAGTCCAAAATACCTTTATACAGAATGCTGTTCCCTTTAGCCCACAAATGCTGCTTCATTAAAGCCCATGGGTGGCACTTTATGCATTCTCAAACTTTTAGGCAACATCCCTAATTTCCAAAAGTGGGATTAAATCTGTACATATTTAAATGGTTAATTTTCTTACTCAGACTCCTAAATCCCTCCCCAAATATATCCGTTTCACATAAAAGTGTGTGCGCTTCTCCTTCCGCCTAACTGGCACGTCGTCCTTACGGGCGCCACTCCGTGTAACTCCACGCTGCCCTCCAGTGGCAAAAGAAATAAGATACATTTACTATACTCGTCTGGCAGCTGCTCCCATATAAGGTGGGTAACTCTGTATTAGGGGTCTTGGTAGACTATATTTTATACTTATGTCGGATAGATGAGGAATTAATATTCCAAACGGGTTATTGTGAGAGGCCTTAGATCTTATCCTATATGCACGCAGCCCTCGCCTCTCTGACCTTGAACACATACTTCAATCTGATTTTTGAGACTTGAAACTGGATTTCCCAAAACAAACTGATTTTAAACACTGACAAGACTGTAACAATGGTATTTGGGACCAGAGCTAAATTGCTAAAGCTACCAATGACAGAGCTTCAGATAAAAACCAGCTCTAAAACCATCCTAGCCCCTGTTACTTGTTTGAAATATCTGGGCATTCAACTCCCATTTAACATTTGGGTTGCACATTGATACCATGACATCCAAATCCTATGCCAAACTAGGTGTACTTTAAAGGAACAAATCCTCCCTAAGGGCCTCATGCAGTAAGCAGCGATAAGCCACTTATCACCAGCTTATCGCCAAAAAAGCCACACTGATACACACACACACACACACACACACAGATACAGACACACTGATACACACACACACACACCCACACACCCACTAATACACACACACACACACACACACACACACACACACACACACACACACACACACACACACACACACACACTGATTCACACACACACACACACACACACACACACACACACACACACACCCACTGATACACACACACACACACACACACACACACACACACCCACTGATACACACACACACACACACACACACACACACACACACACACACACACACACACACACTGAAACACACACACACACACTGAAACACACACACACACTGAAACACACACACACACACACACTGATACACACACACACACACACACACACACACACACACACACACACACACACACACACACTGATTCACACACACACACACACACACACACACACACACACACACACACACACACACACACACACACACACACACACACACACACACACACACACACACACACACACTGATACACACTGATACACACACACACACACACACACACACACACACACACACACACACACACACACACACACACACACACACACACACACACACACACACACTGAAACACACACACACACACACACACACACTGATACACACACACACACTGATACACACACACTGACACACACACACACACACACAAAGAGATAGACACAGATACACACACACACACAGATACACACACACACAGATACACAAACACACACACACACACACACACACACACACACACACACACACACACACACACACACACACACACACACACACACACACACACACACACACACACACACACACACAGATACACATACACACACACACACACACACACACACTGATACACATACACACACACACACACACTGATACACATACACACACACATACACACACACACACACACACACAGATACACACACATACACAGACACACTGATACACACCCACACCCACACCCACACCCACACACGCACTGATACACACACACACACACACCCACCCATTAATACACACACCCACACACCCCCACACCCCCCCACACACACCCACTGATTCACACACACACACACACACACACACACACACACACACACACACACACACACACACACACACACACACACACACACACACACACACACACACACACACACACACACACACTGATACACACACACACACACACACTGAAACACACACACACTGAAACACACACACACACACACACACTGATACACACACACACACACACACACACTGATACACACACACACACACACACACACACACACACTGATACACACACACTGATACACACACACTGATACACACACACACAATGATACACACACAGAGATACACCCCGCCTCCCCCTGCACCGCCTGCGACCGCGCAGCAACCACTGCCCGCCCCCGAGCCCATCTCCCACACCAAGGGGACGGGGGGAAGTGAGCGCCGGGGGGCAAAGCTGTGAGTGACGAGGGACAAAGCTGTGAGCGCCGGGGGGGCAAAGGTGGGAGCGCCGAGGGGGGCAAAGCTGCGAGCGCCAGGGGGACAAAGCTGTGAGCGCCGGAGGGGCAAACGTGGGAGCGCAAGGGGGGCAAAGCTGTGAGCGCCGGGAAGGGCAAAGGTGGGAGCGCCGGGGGGCAAAGGTGGGAGTGCCGATGGGGCAAAGGTGGGAGCGCCGGGGGGCAAATGTGGGAGCGCCGGGGGGCAAAGGTGGGAGCGCGGATGGGGCAATGGTGGGAGCGCCGAGGGGGGCAATGGTGGGAGCGCCGGGGGGCAAAGGTACAAGGTGGTACCAAGGTAGGCGCACCCCCACTACCACCTCCTATTACCCCCCCTGGCTGGGACCCGGGACAGAAAGGGGACACTCACCGCGAACAGAGGAGCCGGGAGCGGGAAGACACGTGTGCTCTGCACAAAGCGGAAGTCCCGCCCCCGGCTTCCTCTGACCTGCCTGCAACCAATCCCCTGCGGGCCGGCCGGCATTCTAAGTCCCGCCCCCAGCATTCTCCTTCATTCAGTCTCCCCGGCAGCATTCACACACACACATAGAAAATACTTACCGGCCGCCGCATTCTCCTCACGGCCGCTGCCCCGCAATACCGGGACCAGGGACAAAAACCGGGACATAACCGGGACGGAGCTAAAATCGGGACAGGGCAGAAAAAAACGGGACTGTCCCGGCAAAACCGGGACGAATGGTCACCCTACTTACAGACTATTCACTTGAGTGGACCATAAAGTGTCTTATAGAGGGAACTCTAAGGTGTCTTAAGATGCATTAAGATATATTATGTATGTAAATATTTATTTATATAGCGCTTTATAAGAGAGGCAATACAGTACAGAGAATTATAGTACAATAAGTGCAACAAACAAAAATCAGACAATAGGAAAGGAAATCCCTGGCCTGGAGAGCTTACAGTCTAAATGCTAGATCCATGGAACTCTGTTGTGTTTACGCTAATAACAGGACATTCCTGAAATTGGTACCTGACCCTGTGTGGTAGGCAGAGACACAGGGGCAGTGCCTGCCAATATCATAAAGAGCAGTGCACTTCCTATTTAGTAGAAGTGTGTGTCAGAGTTAAGAGTTCAGTCCAGAGTTAGAGTCTGCTGAGTCTGTCACCTGGCTGGCCCAGGGTGACAGAGAGAGCCTATATCAATTGGCCGTTGGAGAAGGGGAGCCATCAGCTCCTGAGTAGAGCTGATGCAACCTTAGTTAGGGAGGTGGACCAATTCCTCTCACCCTGTTTAGGGGGCGAGGGAAGAGCTAGCCCCACCCTGGGTGCCCTTGACCTGGGGTGGTGGCAGGGACACAGAGACCATCCTGAGGGAGAGCAGTCCTGTGTGGAGGAAGACACCCTGTACCTGATTGATAGTCTTGTTGCTGCTATTCTGCTGCTGTGAATAAAGAGCTGCGGCTGCTTTTAAAGATATACAGTGTGAGACTGGAATCTCTCATCCCCGAGGGGGGGGGGGGGCTCTCTGGAAGGATTCCACCCGTATTCCTGGGGCTCAGAGATGGAGGCGCTGCACCATTACATACATAGTTACATAGTTACATAATAGATGAGGTTGAAAAAAGACGTACGTCCATCAAGTTCAACCTATGCTAAATTCAGACAACAGATACTTAATTCTATATCTATACTTACTTATTGATCCAGAGGAAGGCAAACAAAAAACCCCATTAAGGGGAAAAATTAATTCCTTCCTGACTCCAAGAATTGGCAATCGGATTAATCCCTGGATCAACATCCTTCCCATATATACTTATTTGGTATATCCCTGTATACCTGTCCCATCTAAAAAGATGTCCAACCTTTTTTTGAACAAATCTATTGTATCTGCCATCACAGTCTCCATGGGTAATGAGTTCCACATTTTAACTGCCCTTACTGTAAAGAACCCTTTCCTTTGTTGCTGGTGAAATTTCCTTTCCTCCAACCTTAAGGGATGGCCCCGAGTCCTTTGTACTGCCCGTGGGATGAATAGTTCTTTTGAAAGCTCCTTGTATTGTCCCTGAATATATTTGTATATAGTTATCATATCCCCTCTTAGACGCCTCTTTTCTAATGTAAATAAATCCAATATAGCTAGCCTCTCCTCATAAGTTAGAATGTCCATCCCCTTTATTAATTTGGTGGCTCTTCTCTGCACTCTCTCTAGTTCCATAATGTCTTTTCTTAGGATTGGTGCCCAAAATTGTACTCCATATTCAAGGTGTGGTCTTACTAATGCTTTGTAAAGGGGCATAATTATGTCTACTTCCCTTCCATCTATTGCCCGTTTGATGCAAGATAAGATCTTGTTTGCCTTTGCAGCTACTGCATGACATTGGGCACTATTGCTAAGCCTGCTGTCTACAAGCACCCCTAAATCCTTCTCCATCAAGGATTCCCCCAATATATCTCCATTTAATTTGTAAGTTGCCTTTTTATTCTTGCATCCCAAATGCATAACCTTACATTTATCTGTATTAAACCTCATTTGCCATTTACCTGCCCACGTTTCCAGTCTCTCTAAGTCCTTCTGAAGCGAAATTTCATCCTGCTCTGATGAGACGGAGGCATTCACCCCAGAAACCTGATCCTGTCATCCCCCATACCATCGCGGGAGACTCAGGCCCCCCTGTTGCCAGCAGGTATGCACCACACTCAGACACGTAGCCAGACCCTAGTACAGAGGGGGGCCCGATCTGCGATTGGCCCAGGGAAGGGGGGCTACATTGGGAATCGATGTTATTTTTCTTCATATTAATGGGTATCCTCAAAGCGAATGATATGCCAAAATGACGTCCATTAGCAAAACTACAATTGTTTCTTCACTTTTTCTGCTTGATCAATAGGGTGACCAGATTTCGAAAATGAAAAACCGGGACACCTTAAAAAATAATTTATTAAACAAATTACATCACGTGACAGCCCCCGTTGCCATGACAACAAGACACTCTGATGCCCCTGCAGTGTTAGTGTGTATAGAGGTGGGGGCTTTGCTTGGGCCCTTCAACTCTTACAGCCAGGGCATTATTGGCCAGGAATGCCCAGTTCGGAGGGGATTACTACTTCAAAATGTATTTGATTCGTAACAACATCAAAAAACTCTAATACCAATAACTAACAACCACAGACAATGATAATCTAAACCATCAAATAAAATGTCTACGGCCCTTGTTCAAGCATGTTTGCGGTACTTACCAGATAAATCAGTGCCTGCAATCCACAACTCTATCCGCCTCTCCGAGCGTCTGAAAGCAATCCAGCGATCCTGGTGTGTGGCTGAAGAGGTGAGGGACTCCCTCCTCTCAAACGGAAAAGAAGAGCAAAAAATAGAGTTGGAACATACCTATCATACAGGGATTAGAGAGAGAGACAGAGAATGAGAGAGAGACAGAGAATGAGAGAGAGACAGAGAATGAGAGAGAGACAGAGAATGAGAGACAGAGAATGAGAGAGAGACAGAGAATGAGAGAGAGACACAGAGAGAGAGAGACAGAGAATGAGAGAGAGACAGAGAGAGGGACATAGGGAGAGAGAGACACAGAGAGAGAGAGACAGACACAGAGAGAGAGAGAGACAAAAGTAATGTACTGTATAACCATTATACCGTACCCCCTAGTATTCGTGTAATCATTGTCCCACACCCCCTTTTACTCACGCTTTGGCAATACTGAAATGTTCTTTTGACAGAGACACACAGAGAGAAACATAGACACACAGAGAGAGACAGAAACACAGAGAGAGAGACAGAGACACAGAGAGACACACAGAGAGAGACAGAGACACACAGAGAGAGACAGAGACACACAGAGACAGACACACACAGAGAGAGAGAGAGAGAGAGAGAGAGAGAGACAGAGAGAGACAGAGACACACAGAGAGAGACAGAGACAGAGAGAGAAAGAGACACGGGCCTATTTAGTAAGCGCCGATAAGGCTGCGTCTATAGTATTTCAGAAGGAGGGAAGGCACACACGCTGCAATACACTTGCTGAAGCCTGAGCTTTTTTATGGCTTTGTAGGGTATGCAGCGGGTGCGATTGGGGGCGTGGCAAAAAATATTTGGAGGCGTGGCAATAACGTTCCGGCGCGGACGTCACTTTCCTACCTCACATCCCGATCCACCGGCATTTTTTCAGATGCAGCATCTGAAGCACTGTGCAGACAAGAAGAAAAATGCACACAATGCGCACCAGAGATTAAAATATAGTAAATTATTTATTAATAAAACAAGAAATAACCGAGGAGGATCCAACCCCACCTCAGTACTTTCTTCTCGTTGCTATTGCCACACTATACGTCCTGACGCCGGAAGGGAAGTTGGTACGCGACCAAGACGAGACACCGGATTTACAGTGGAACCACAACATACCACAGATTGCTGGAGGACCACACTGCGAGGGGCGCAGCCTATCGAGTTTCCCGGTCATCGTCCAAAGTCTGGAGCTGCGGAGTGACCACCGGATTACCACGGAGCCCGAGCCTGTCTCATACAATGCTTTTACCAAACGGATGTTTGTGAGTTGGCTATTTTTTATCTTGTCCAGGAAATGAAATTGTTAAACCGAATTTACACATGGAGCGGGCGCTTTCTCTTCTTTTTTTTGTTTAGATATCTATCGAGGAGGTGGTTGTTTCCCTGAAGAGAGCTGCCAGGGCTCCAGAGGACGCCCGAATTGGATCCTTTTATGATTGAGTTATAACATAGCTATTAGAGCTAGGTTTCTGGACTTTTATTGTGTTTAGGCATAGTGTTTATTATTATTTTATTACAGCTACTTTTTAGTAATTGCACTGTTATTAATTCTGACCACTAATTCTCACTGCCATTATAATCTCTCTCTAGCCACAACCAAATTGCTATATCAGCTATATTATTTATTGGTTATACCAGGGGAGCACAAACTTTTGCAGCTCGCCCCCCTGCCGGTGCTCGCGCCCCCCCACCCTTACCTTGATGCGGCGTCATGTGACCTGCAGCGGCATTTGACGAGGGTGACGTCACATGACCCTGCGGCGTAATTTAACATACTGTGCTATATCTATGCACACACAGCTGTCTCTAGGCATAAAACACATCCACACAGGGGGAAGGACCAGCACAGATAACATTCCAAGAGACACTGTTTTTAAGTATACCTTTTGCTTGCTTCATTCATTGTAACATCGCCGGAAGAAGAGATCAGTGTATCTCGAAAGCTCGCACAAATAAAAGCATTTCGTTAGCCACAGAACGGTATCATCTATTTATTTTTTGATTATTGAAGCTCGGCTAACACGGTACTGATACCTCTATATATATATATATTGCGCGCGCACACACACATATAACGTTTTATCCAACTTTTTCATTTATCATTTGTAGAGAAAATGAACAATGTCGCCAGAAGTGCTATTTTTCAAAATGTAACATCTCTACTAATTAGTGTAAAATGATACTTCATATAAAGCAGGTTATGGGACCCATTATAAAATGACCTTCATGTTTCTTATCACATCCCAGTATATGGATACTTTCTATTATCAGAAGCTGCTAACATGTGACAGGGCTCAGAGTCTGAGCCCAGAATGTGACATACAGAACATTCTCATTCTAAATTTCAAAAAATATTGTGTTGATTTCTGACCTGACTGCCGTGGTTACAGCTCAACCACTCTGTTCTACTGTATGTCACCACTTTCTGCCACAACCAGCTGACGGTGGATCTGCAAGGAGTTCAACGCTCATTGGCATCACATCTGTGACTTGGTTGACGTATCATTTCTCCAGCTTGTTATTGTATTGTTTTTAAATAGATTATATTTATTTAGTTGAATAGATATTTATTTAGTTTAATAGATATTTATTTAGTTTAATAGATTATATTTCTAAGTTTAATAAATTATATTTCTTAGTTTAATAAGTTATATTTCTTAGTTTAATAAATTATATTTCTTAGTTTAATAAGTTATATTTCTTAGTTTAATAAGTTATATTTCTTAGTTTAATAAATTATATTTCTTAGTTTAATAAGTTATATTTGTTAGTTTAATAAGTTATATTTGTTAGTTTAATAAATTATATTTCTTAGTTTAATAAGTTATATTTCTTAGTTAATAGATTATATTTGTTAGCACAGTAGATTATATTTACTAGTATTTAAGTCTCCCCCTCAGTGCCCCATTAGGACCCGTGCGCATATTTCACATCTTTTCGGAGTCGCTTATTTTTTAGACCCTCGGAGCCGAAACCTAAAGGGGTCAGCTAAGAAAGTTCGGATCAAGAGGAGCCGCACAGCTTAAAGACAGAACATTTCCAAGGGAGATGGAGACAATTTGGGTAAGATCTGATTAAAGGACATCCTTTGAGGAAGGAAAGGGTGACGGGGGAGTCTAAGAGGGGGGTGAGAGAGCAAGGTGGTGTGTCAGATTGGGGCAGAGCAAGAGAACGCAAAAATGATGGGGATTTGCTGCACACCAAAAAAAAACAATAAGTAGTGATACTTTTACCGGTGCCCCTTAGTCTCAGGGAAGACCGGCATTTCGTCCAATGGATACAATATGATTGATGGGAAAGGGCACACGGATTTGAATAAAAAAAGATAATTTATTGTGCCACAGACTACAATGTTTCGGCTGCTGGCCTTTCTTTGCTGGATTTAGTGGGTTTAGCCACTTTACCTGAGAAAGACCAGCAGGCCGAAATGTTGTTGTCTATGGCAGTGCAAGAGAAAACAGGTTGGGGGGGTGGGTTCTCGCAAAGTCGCCGACCCATGGGTGAGTGTCCCCGGTGGAAACTAGTCCTGGACCCCAGGAAAGCTGTCTGTGGCCCATACAAGCTGAGTAACATGTAAAAAGGACACATGTATGTTCAGAATGAGTTAGCATGGTATTTTGAGAGGCACCATCAGTGCAAGTCAGTGCAGAGCACTGCAAGGTCAGTCAATATGAGGAAGGGTCTGATTTAGGAGTTGGAGGGTCCCAGAATATCTCTTAAAGCAGGGGTGCGCAAATCGAGGGGCACGACATTTTCTTGGGAGGAGGGGCTCGGCGCTTACAGAGGCCCCTCGCTCTTCCCCACAGCATTTAAATTAAATGCCGGAGATCGCGCGCAAGGCCTCTGTAAGTTCCCTTTCCTTGTCTCCGGCGGCTTCTGGCGACAGCAACGTGGCGTCACATGATGTGGCATTGCCATAGCAACGTGATATCACATGACGTCGTTACATCAGAACGTCGGAGACAAGGTGGGGAAGGTGGAGGGGGGAGCAGGGGGAAAAGGTTGTGCAACCCTGTCTTAAAGCATTGCCTTGCATACAGATCAGAGGCCAAGAATGGATATGGATATCCGATGTGAAGCCGGAAATAAGACAGAAAAGACCGTTTCGGGGGAAGAAGGTGAGTGATGAAATAGCCGTCACTGTGTAACTCTTCCAATTACCTGCAACTTCATGCAGAGAAATAGCAACGCTTGTTTTTAACGTGCTAAGCGCCTAAGGTGGAATTCAACTGCTGAGAAGTTAAGGGAGTTACTAACCAAACTCAGCGACGTTTCTGTGTCTCTGTGATAACTCCCTCAGGACATGCCTGAAAACCACAGGTAACTCAATGTATTTTTGATAAATAGAAACATGACCTTCTGGGGAGGGGTATATAATGGGTACTGGGCCTGGTGAGGTGGGTATAACGGGTACTGGGCCTGGTGAGGTGGGTATAACGAGTACTGGGCCTGGGGAGGGGCGTATAACAGGGTACTGGGCCTTGGGAGGGTTGTATAACTGGGTACTGGGCCTGGGGAGGTGGGTATAACGGGTATTTGCCCTGTGGAGGGCGGTATAACGTGGTATTGGGGATGGGGTATAAGTGGCACAGGAGCTCTTGCGATACAGAGTATCACTGTCCCTGGTTACAAACATTTCATGTCTCCTGCAGATCAGGACACGCACGAAGGTGGTGCCCTTTGTGCCACCAGACGACGAGGCGGGCTACGAGGCGGACGACGAGGCATATGACAAAGCGGGCGTCAAGTGGAACAATGAGGTGGGCTACAAGGCGGCCGATGACGCAGACGTGGTGTACGATGACCAAGGAGCATACGACAGGTGTGGCCGGATCTGCTGCTTCACCTTTTTTAGGCGGAGGAGAAGACCCCGGGAGCAGGTAGGAGAATACGAGAGGTGCGGACAGATCTGCTGCTTCACCTTTTTTAGGCGGAGAAGAAGCCAGGAGCAGGTAGCAGAGGAGCCAGGGCGTAGATACAGGGGTATTCTAGGGGCCCTGAGAAGTTGGTTTGTCCGCAGGAGAGGCAGATAAGATCAGGAAGGCTGAGGGAGGGGCAGGTACTAGAGGGAGATAGGGATATTGGGCGTGAGAGGGTGAGAGAGAACAAGGAGCAGGGCCAGAGCACGGGTTTCATGCGCCCGAGGCAAAACTTAAAATTTGTGCCCCCGTTGTATAAAAAATAATAAGATAAATAAAATAATAAAATAAACAGTGGCGTAGATATCGGGGCTGCAGGGGGTGCGACCGCAACCCAGCGCGACGCAAAATAAAAATAAAAGGGCGCCAAAATACTGGATAAAAAAAATAATAATAATTTAAAAAAAAAGATAAATAAATAAAATAATAAGAGGAAAAAATAATAATGATTATTAATGCGCCCCTAGGACCTCTGCGCGCTAGGCGACCGCCTAATGGCCGGCCGGCCCTGCGAGGTATGCGGGAGGAAAAGGGGTGAATGGGATAGATATGCAGGGGGATGGGGGAGCAGGTGAGTTATACACAGGGGCACAAGGGCCCCATCACCTGCATCTCTATATACTGAGTGTGCCCCTGTGTATAACAACGCTGATCTGTGCTGCTCCATCTGATCTCACTGCGCAGTGATTCAGGGACCATCCGATCGCCATTTAATGGGGTCAGGAAGGAATTTTTTTCCCCCATTGCACAGCAGGGGTTATGTTTCGCCTTCCTCTGGATCACAGCAACAAACTGCCCTTTGTGCATGAATTATCAGTGAGATCTTTATACACCCTGCATTGGTCTTCACCCCTTTGCTGCCGGAGGGGCCTGCAATGCATTGCTCTGCGTGTTACTATATCGCTCTGCAATGTGCTGCAGGCCCCTCCCAGCAAAGAGATTCATTATTTCAATAAAATACTCTCTTTAATCAAACCTATGTGTAGTGTCTTTTCTATCCGTTGTATCTATTGCTAACAGCTCAGTGATTCTTCCCCAGGACGCTGCACTAGTGTCACGCTGCCAAGCCCGGGTGTGAGGGAGATTTATAGGGTCACATATACACTTCTGCCAAAACACTAGTGCAAACAGGAAGCCCCTCTGATCTGTCATATCTTTTATTACACAAAATGGTATCTAAAAAGGTAAAAAGAACATACATGGGATTCTGCTACAAATATCTCTCTAATTACAAACCAATTAGCAAATCATTCAGGTTAGAGTCGAGCGAAAAGAAAGGGTTAAGTATCTCATGTACAGTATATGCAGTGTAGGCTGTTCTGCGCATTACATGCAGGGGACAACGTTTAGGGGATATAAGTAATGCTGATCTCAGAGCTGACCGGCTGACCTGCTCTACCGGCTGACCTGCTCTACTGGCTGACCTGCTGACCTGCTCTACTGGCTGACCGGCTGACCTGCTCTACCGGCTGACTGGCTTCCCTTCTTTCAGCTAAATGACCTGAATTGTGGCCTCTGTATCTCCCAATTAAATGTTTATTGGCGTATTCTTGTTTGACTCGTTCTATACAGACATTTTCTATATATTCATTGTGGGTTTTGATAACATCTGTAAGATCTCTCAGAATATCACATTCTGTACGTTTGTGTTGAAGATTTTTCCATTCTCAATTTACTTAATATTAGATTTTGGCTTCAATTATTTATATCGAGCCCAAAATACCTTTATACAGAATGCTGCTCCCTTTAGCCCACAAATGCTGCTTCATTAAAGCCCAGGGGTGGCACTTGATGCATTCTCAAACTTTTAGGCAACATCCCTAATTTACAAAAGTGGGATTAAATCTGTGCATATTTAAATGGTTAATTTTCTTACTCAGACTCCTAAATCCCTCCCCAAATATATCCGTTTCACATAAAAGTGTGTGCGCTTCTCCTTCCGCCTAACTGGCACGTCGTCCTTACGGGCGCCCCTCCGTGTAACTCCACGCTGCCCTCCAGTGGCAAAAGAAATAAGATACATTTACTATACTCGTCTGGCAGCTGCTCCCGTATAAGGTGGGTAACTCTGTATTAGGGGTCTTGGTAGACTATATTTTATACTTATGTCGGATAGATGAGGAATTAATATTCCTAACGGGTTATTGTGAGAGGCCTTAGATCTTATCCTATATGCACGCAGCCCTCGCCTCTCTGACCTTGAACACATACTTCAATCTGATTTTTTGAGACTTGAAACTGGATTTCTTAAAACAAACTGATTTTAAACACTGACAAGACTGTAACAATAGTATTTGGGACCAGAGCTAAATTGCTAAAGCTGCCAATGACAGAGCTTCAGATAAAAACCAACTCTAATACCATCCTAGCCCGTTACAGGTTTGAAATATCTGGGCATATAGTTCAACTCCCATTTAACATTTGGGTTGCACATTGATACCCTGACATCCAAATCCTATGCCAAACTAGGTGTACTTTACAGGAACAAATCCTCCCTAAGGCCCTCATGCAGTAATCGCCTACAGCGATTCAGTAAGCCCAGAGAAGCTGGTGATTAGAGCAAAAATAACCGTTTTTTTTTGTTGCCGGAAAATAAATAAATAAAATCGGCAGACGCGCGGTGATAAGCCTCTTTTCGGCACTGATCGCCAGTTTTTCAAACACGCTCAATTCTTTAAGCCCTGATCTGCTTATTGCGGCTGATCGCCACTTTAAAATTGCTGTTTCTTCTCCAAATTGTCCAGCCACAAAAGTTGGCAAGAAGGTGGGGTGAAGCTGCGATGAAAATAAAATGCATGTGTCCCAGAGCTGATATCCATTAATATCAGCACCAGAGACCCTCGGCATGAATCCCATGCATAAAAAATGCATTTACAGGCAACTTCATTACCGCCAAGGCAATGAAGGGGTTATATACCCGTGCCAGGCTTATTGCGGGTAGCGGGTGAAGGTGGTATTTGGCCCTGGGTGGGTGTTTAGGCCTTGCCAGGGGGTTGCGGGATGACTTAACCTCTTCTTTAACTTAGCGGTTAATACCGCTAAGGTAATGAAGGGGTCAACCCCTCCCGCTACCCCCCCACCCGGTAGGCCTAAACACCCATCCTTGGGGCCAATACCCCATTCACCCACCCCCGCTACCCACAATAAACAAAAATACACATAACAGCCCATCTGGCCACCTCCTAGGTCCCTAATAAACCATTACAATATTCATAAAACCATTATTTTGTTTACACCCAGGATTATTACATGGGATTAGGGCTATGTTATTCAGTGAGGGGTTGTATGTTTGTATTCGTAGGGACAGGCAAGGCCGGAGCCAGATGGGGTTCACCTGCCTCTGTCCTCCCTGTCTCCTGACCCTTCCTGTAGCCGGACAAAGAAGAAGAAGCAGGCACACGGTCTTACTCAAAGGAGGTTTAATATGCCATAAAGTCCAACGTTTCGGCAGTCAAGGTGAAGGCTACAAACACAAGAAACAGTCACAATATATACCACCCCCCTGATACTCACCCCTCCCCGCTCTGCCACATAACCAGGATGTTGACGCCCACCTGATGACGTCAGAGCTACCATATGGCGCCCCCTAGTGACGTCAGACGTCTAGGTCTAAATCCCTGGCAATACAGCATAGAGCTGTCTTGGAGGACTGCAGCCACAGCCACACCTCTCCCCAGACTGAACACTCCCCCATGATGACGTCAGCGTGACCCGGCAGTCAGGGGGCGGGGAAAGGGGGGGCGGGCGGGCGTGCACCAATCAAGACTGTACTCACAGGGCTGGACAAAGATGTATCCGTCGCCATGGGATCAGTGTCAGAGCAGGGAGGAGTGAGACACTCCTATAAATCACCCTGAAAGTGTAAATAAACCACACACCAAAATATTAATAAAGCATATGTGCACAAAACTAATACAGCAATATACTATTAAAAACATGTGACTGTATACTGCTGATGACATCAGTATAATCCTGCAAAGTTACAGTGAAATTACACATAAGAATATGCAGTACATCAGTATTTAGAATATACTAGTGTGTATACCTAGGTCAGAAATGGGTACACACAACCAGGGGTGGGGGAGGGGAAGGGAGGATGGGGAAGGGGGAGGGAGGGGAAGGGGGAGGGAGGGAGAGGAAGGGGGAGGGAGGGAGGGGAAGGGGGAGGGAGGGAGGGGAAAAAAAGAAGGGAAAAAAACACACAAAAAGGATAATCTTCCCAATTGGTAAGTGCAGAGTCCATGGATGGTGCAAGATCAAATATGCCTGTAGAAAGACAAAAAATTACCTTCTATTAAGGAAGCATTTTAAATTCTGTTGCTCATTAAGACCCATACCGTTGCTGGTATTTAAAGCATGTATCCAGAATGCTTCACGTCTCAATACGAAAGTCTCCCTATCTGGAGTGCCTTGTCTAGGTGCTACTGTCTCAATACCCATGATGCGTAAAGAGGCAACATTATGATTGTGTTCCACACAGTGTTGCACAAGAATAGAGGGATCCGTACCTTTTCGAATTACACTTTTATGTTCAATGAACCTTGTTTTTAACATTCTTATGGTCTTACACACATAAAGAAGACCACATGGACACTTTATTACGTACACTACATATTCAGATCTACATGTGATTCTATTTTTGATTTTTATGATCCTCCCGCTTTGGGGGTGACTGAATTGACTACCGGTAGTCAGACTGTTACAGACCGAGCAGCTCATGCATCTAAAGTTACCCGGTCTGCCACCCTCCAGAAAATGAGGAGTTCTGTAGTTACCCTCATTATCTGCATGTATCAGGCTATCCGCCAGATTTCTCCCTCTTTTGAATGCCACCATTGGTGGTACACAGCAACTTTCAGATAATATATCATCATTTTGCAGAATATGCCAGTGTTTAAGAATGGTAGATTTAATAAAACCACCAGCTTGACTGTATATAGTGGTAAATACAAGCCCGTCCTCCTTCTTATTTTTGGTAGCACTTACCTCTTTATCCAGTGCCCGGTCTAACACAGCAGGAGGATATACGCAGGAAGATATCCCCTAGCCAGGAATCTACCACGTAGTTCTCCAATAGCTGGTTCAATATGATCCTTCCTGCTCGTGATTTTGCAGACCTGGACTTTCTGTGAAAAAGGTAATGCATCAATAAGAGAAGGAGGATGATGGCTATCTGCCCTTAAAATTGCATTTCTGTCTGTATCCTTTCTAAAAAGATCAGTATGTAACTCCCCATTAGTCTGTGTAATGAGGACATCTAAAAAAGAGAGTTGCTGTGTACTCCATGTATTAGTGAGGAGGACCGGTGAATGGAGACCATTAAGATACTAAAAAAAAGATAACAGCTGATCCTCCGTACCTGTCCATATGAAAAACATCATCAATATATCTGTAATAGCTTTTAATATGCACTAAAAAGTCTGATTTGTAGATGTACTGCTCTTCGAAATGTGTCATGTATATGTTGGCGTAAGCAGGGGCCATATTACTGCCCATTGCTGTCCCCTTAATCTGCAGGAAGAAATCACTCTCAAATCTAAAATAATTTTTATAGAGAATGAAATGTAAAATGAGCATAATGTATTCAATTGGAACAGTATCACTATAATGGCGAATGAGGGTGGCCGTGATTATCTCAAGACCTTCAACATGGGGGATTATTGTATAAAGGCTAGACACATCTAAACTAACCAGAATATGATTAGTCCCATCACCAGGTGAGTTTTTTAATTTGTCAAGGAAATCAAACGTGTCTTTGATGTATGAGTTGGCTGTCTGTGCTATAGGTTGTAGAAATGTGTCTACAAATTTTGCAAGGGGTTGATTTAATGAATTAATAGCAGCTATAATAGGCCGCCCCGGGGTATTGTTTAAATTCTTGTGTATTTTGGGCAAGGTATAGAAAATAGGGCATTTAGGATGCAACATAGTTAGAAACTCAGATTCAGGCTCTGTTATCCACCGGTTATTAACCCCCATTTGGATAATTTCCTTAATTTCTCTCGCATAGTTAAAGGTAGGGTCCCTATCCAATTTAATGTAGCAGTTAACGTCACTCAGTTGTCTGATGGTTTCAGCCTTATAATCTGAGTAATTCTGCACTACTAGGGCACCCCCCTTGTCCGCACGCTTAATAATAATCTCATTATTATTAGTCAACATTTTTAATGCTTCCTTTTCCTGAACAGACATATTGTATGTAGCCCTATGTTTGTTTTTTTTGTACCTTGCAAAGTCCCCCTTAACCAGTCGTATATATGTGCTGACTGATTGATTTTTAAATGGCGGGACAAAAGTGGATTTGAGCTTGCACATTTTGGTACCTTGATAAGAAGCCGAATTATCTGTCCCTTGCTGGTCAGTGGCCAAATTAACTGTCCCTTGTTGTTCATAGGATTACCTGTCCCTGGTTGGATATTGGAATGCACCGATTCTGTAGACATGTTAGAAAAAATGATTTAAGGTTTAATACACGTTCAAATTTAAATAGGTCAACCTCCAAATCAAAATCATTAAACAATGTAGTAGGTACATATGAGGGCCCCCTAGCTAAGACAGACATTTCACATTGATTAAGAGTGTAATCAGACAGATTAACAACCAAGGTGTCCATACTCATTTCTGCTCCATTGTACGTAGGGGATAGGGTGATCTTCCCTTTCCCCTGGCCCCCGCGTCTAATTTTCCTTTTCCTTTCTCCTTGTCCTTGGATTGGCCTAAAAAAGGGGCCGGACTTTGGCCTCTCTGACGTTCTGTTGAGGAATGGGCTTCAGAGTCACTGGTGTGGACTTCTTGGACTCCCTGGGGTGCTCTCCTTCTTTGGTTCTTGCGTTGTTTGGGGTCTTGCTTCAGCCACGGGTATACTCTTCCATCTTTATAGTCATTAACAACTTTTTTGAATTTCAACTTCTTAAAGTGAATAAGATCACTTTTAATTTTTTTCCAGCTTGGTCTTAAGACTATCCAATGATTGTACAACGTCCGTACCAGGGCTAGACTGTTCAATGAGGATTTCCACTTTGAGTATATCCTTCCTTGTATGGCTAAGTTGTTCCCCCACCTCCTCAATAACCAAAATATTCAAGTCCAAAGAGGCCCTATTAAAGCTGCAGTTCAGTCTTTTTTTTTTTTATTTTATTTTTTACTTCAATAGTTTCATGTGTGCAATCTCTAATTACCTAAAGAACTGTATAGCTGCAGGTCAATTCGTTCTCGATGTATTGATAGGCGAAATTTGGTGACATAATTAGTGAAGGGATCTGTTTTTCTTCTGCTTCTGTCTCTCAGTGGAAGCTCATGAATATTCATGAGCACTCCTGCATTGACATGTGCTAGAGGGAGGGCAGGGCTGACAAAGGGGTGTGCCAGGGCTTGTGACAGGACATGAAGGGGCAGTGCCTTAGCAAATGGCTGTTAAAATAGAATAGAAGAAAATTGGTCTTTCAAAGTTGTTTTTTTAAAAACAGAAAATGCTAAAAGTATTTTTTCTTACTACAGAACTGATTTATTAAAAAAAACACACATGCAGGATATTGACTGAACTGCAGCTTTAAAGCATTGTCCTGCATACAGATCAGAGGCGAAGAATGGATATGGATACCCGATGTGAAGCTGGAAATAAGACCGAGAACAATACCGAAAAGACCGTTTCGAGTGATGAAATAGCCGTCACTGTGTAACTCTTCCAATTACCTGCAACTTCATGCAAAGAAATAGCAACGCTTGTTTTTAACGTGTTAGCGCCAAGGGGGAATTCAACTGCTGAGAGGTTAAGGGAGTTACTCACCAAACTCAGCGACGCTTCTGTGTCTCTGTGATAACTCCCCCAGGACATGCCTGGAAACCAGAGGTAACTCAATGTATTTTTGATAAATAGAAACTTGACCTCGGAGACTGTGAGACCCCCTCTCCTTCCCCCCCTTCCCTTGGCTTCCCAAACCCCACCATAACCAATACACAAATAACCACAAACACGAGGTCTGGCGGCCGCTGCTTTTTAGTAAAACTTCAATTAACCTAATTAGTGCCAACCCCCTGCCAGAGTGCTCGCTCATTGGGTAAAGGCCAAAGGTACCCGATCCAATGGCCCGTAACTCCCCCCTAGCCGGGCCCCGCCTGTCTGGCGAGAATGGGCCCAGGAACGCACGTGTAAATGAGCCGCGCCCACTCGCCACTCCCAGCCACCTTTTATTTTATTTCTGTTATTCATTTTCATTGTTTATTTATTCTTTTTTTTCTTTTAAACACGTACAACCAACATATTTACCAGTATTCACAATAAAGGGCAGGGTGGGCGGGACTCCCATGGCAGGGCGTAGACTGACCCCGTGCCTCTGTCTAATTCTAACCTCCCTGGCCCTTCCCCCGGCTGTGTCACGTCACTGCCAGAGGGGGGGGGGAAGGCCGGGGGGGACGTAGTCCACACTCACAGGTAAGGGAGAGCCTAGTCCCTCTGGTCATAGCGCCCGGTCACCGAGGGCTCAAGGCTACTTTTCTGGGTTATTTTTAAACGAGCTACACTGGGGAATATTTAGGGGTCTCCCCAAACAAAGAGAGAACATTTAGGGGTCTCTCCAGACACAGAGAACCCCACACACTCAGATCTGAGGTTTGTGCCCCTATTAGGCCTGGGCCTATTAGTAAGTTCAAGCTCGCTGAGGTGGGCTGAGCCGCGCTGAGCAGATGCACAAACCCCCTGCATCTGTCATCAGCGCGGCTATAGTTTCCCCCTCCGCATGCGTGCTCATGCGTGCAGAGGCTCAGAAACTTTGCCGAGACAGGCAAGTTTCAAATTTGCCGCTCGGGGAAGCGAAGAAGCGGTCACGTGACCGCTCCCATCCAATGGGAGCGGGGACTAGCCCCGCTTCCCGCTCCGCCTCCTGACACGCCTCCGCTCTGCCTCTGCTCGGCCTCCACCCCGCCCCCAGAGCGCGCTCACTGCCTCGCCTGCAAGGACAGAAAAAAAGCACCATTTTCAGCAGGCGAGGCAGAGCAGGAGCGCGGCTCAGCGTGGCTGAACCCTCTATGTCCCAGGCCTTACATGGGGGGGGGGGGAGATAAATACATAGAAACAAAAATAAGGAGGGACAGAGATAAATAAAAGAGGTAAGATTAAAGGGGGAAAGAGAGACTGACAGGAGAGGGAAAGGAAATGCAGAGAGTAGGGAGACTTCTCACCCAAGGTGATGAAACAGCTGTGACACATGGACACCTTCTCTGGGAAACCTTCCACTACCCATGTGACATTACACCTCCACCGTAGGGGGTCCTGCGTCTGGGGAGGGTGTGTGTAAAGGATCCTGGGGAGGGACGTATAACGGAGTTCTGGGGAGGGGTATATAATGGGTACTGGACCTGGTGAGGTGGGTATAACGGGTACTGGGCCTGGTGAGGTGGGTATAACGGGTACTGGGCCTGGGGAGGGGCGTATAACAGGGTACTGGGCCTGGGGAGGGGTGTATAACAGGGTACTGGGCCTGGGGAGGGGTATATAACAGGGTACTGGGCCTGGGGAGGGGTGTATAACAGGGTACTGGGCCTGGGGAGGGGTGTATAACAGGGTACTGGGCCTGTTGAGGTGGGTATAACAGGGTACTGGGCCTGGAGAGGGGTGTATAAGAGGGTACTGGGCCTTGGGAGGGGTGTATAACAGGGTATTGGGCCTGGGGAGGGGTGTATAACTGGGTACTGGGCCAGGGGAGGTGGGTACAACGGGTATTTGCCCTGTGGAGGGCGGTATAACGTGGTATTGGGGAGGGGGTATAGGTGGCACAGGAGCTCTTGCGATACAGAGTATCACTGTCCCTGGTTACAAACACTTCATGTCTCCTGCAGATCAGGACACGCACAAAGGTGGTGCCCTTTGTGCCACCAGACGACGAGGCGGGCTACGAGGTGGACGATGAGGCATACGACAAAGCGGGCGTCAAGTGGTGTGAAGAGGTGGGCTACAAGGCGGCCGATGAGGCAGACGACGAAGCGGATGTCAAGTCTGGCGACGAGGTGGGCCATGGCGAAGGAGAATACGAGAGGTGTGGACGGATCTGCTGCTTCACCTTTTTTAGGCGGAGAAGAAGCCAGGAGCAGGTAGCAGAGGAGCCAGGGCGTAGATACAGGGGTATTCTAGGGGCCCTGAGAAGTTGGTTTGACCGCAGGAGAGGCAGATAAGATCAGGAAGGCTGCGGGAGGGGCAGGTACTAGAGGGAGATAGGGATATTGGGCGTGAGAGGGTGAGAGAGAACAAGGAGCAGGGCCAGAGCACGGGTTTCATGCGCCCGAGGCGAAACTTAAAATTTGTGCCTCAGTTGTATAAAAAATAATAAGATAAATAAAATAATAAAATAAACAGTGGCGTAGATATCGGGGCTGCAGGGGGTGCAACCGCACCCCAGCGCGACGCAAAATAAAAATAAAAGGGCGCCAAAATACTGGATAAAAAAAAGAATAATAATTTCCAAAAAAAAAAGATAAATAAATTAGAAATAATAAGAGGAAAAAAAAATAATGATTATTAATGCGCCCCTAGGACCTCTGCGCGCTAGGCGACTGCCTAATGGCCGGCCGGCCCTGCGAGGTATGCGGGAGGAAAAGGGGTGAATGGGATAGATATGCAGGGGGATGGGGGAGCAGGTGAGTTATACACAGGGGCACAAGGGCCCCATCACCCGCATCTCTATATACTGAGTGTGCCCCTGTGTATAACAACGCTGATCTGTGCTGCTCCATCTGATCTCACTGCGCAGTGATCCAGGGACCATCCGATCGCCATTTAATGGGGTCAGGAAGGAATTTTTTTCCCCCATTGCACAGCAGGGGTTATGTTTCGCCTTCCTCTGGATCACAGCAACAAACTGCCCTTTGTGCATGAATTATCAGTGAGATCTTTATACACCCTGCATTGGTCTTCACCCCTTTGCTGCCGGAGGGGCCTGTAATGCATTGCTCTGCGTGTTACTATATCGCTCTGCAATGTGCTGCAGGCCCCTCCCAGCAAAGAGATTCATTATTTCAATAAAATACTCTCTTTAATCAAACCTATGTGTAGTGTCTTTTCTATCCGTTGTATCTATTGCTAACAGCTCAGTGATTCTTCCCCAGGACGCTGCACTAGTGTCACGCTGCCAAGCCCGGGTGTGAGGGAGATTTATAGGGTCACATATACACTTCTGCCAAAACACGAGTGTATGTATGTATGTATGTATGTCTTTATTTGTATAGCGCCATAAAATGTACATAGCGCTTCACAGTAGTAATACATGTCATATAAATAACAAATAACAAATATAAATAACACATCATGGGAATAAGTGCTTCAGACATACTGTAAAAGTAACATTAAGGAAGGAGTCCCTGCTCCGAGGAGCTTACAATCTAATTGGTAGGTAGGGAGAACGTACAGAGACAGTAGGAGGGAATACTAGTAAGTGCGTCTGCAGGAGGCCAAGCTTTGTGTCATGTGTCCATGATTATCCAGTGCAAACAGGAAGCCCCTCTGATCTCATATATTTTATTACACAAAACGGTATCTAAAAAGGTAAAAATAACATACATGGGATTCTGCTACAAATATCTCTCTAATTACAAACCAATTAGCAAATCATTCAGATTAGTCGAGCGAAAAGAAAGGGTTAAGTATCTCATGTACAGTATATGCAGTGTAGGCTGTTCTGCAGCATTACATGCAGGGGACAACGTTTAGGGGATATAAGTAATGCTGATCTCAGAGCTGACCGGCTGACCTGCTCTACCGGCTGACCGGCTGACCTGCTCTTCTGGCTGACCTGCTGACCTGCTCTACTGGCTGACCGGCTGACCTGCTCTACCGGCTGACCGGCTTCTCTTCTTTCAGCTAAATGACCTGAATTGTGGCCCCTGTATCTCCCAATTAAACGTTTTATTGGCATATTCTTGTTTGACTCGTTCTATACAGACATTTTCTATATATTCATTGTGGGATTTGATAACATCTGTAAGATCTCTCAGAATATCACATTCTGTACGTTTGTGTTGAAGATTTTTCCATTCTCAATTTACTTAATATTAGTTTTTGGCATCAATTATTTATATCGAGTCCAAAATACCTTTATACAGAATGCTGTTCCCTTTAGCCCACAAATGCTGCTTCATTAAAGCCCATGGGTGGCACTTTATGCATTCTCAAACTTTTAGGCAACATCCCTAATTTCCAAAAGTGGGATTAAATCTGTACATATTTAAATGGTTAATTTTCTTACTCAGACTCCTAAATCCCTCCCCAAATATATCCGTTTCACATAAAAGTGTGTGCGCTTCTCCTTCCGCCTAACTGGCACGTCGTCCTTACGGGCGCCACTCCTTGCAACTCCACGCTGCCCTCCAGTGGCAAAAGAAATAAGATACATTTACTATACTCGTCTGGCAGCTGCTCCCGTATAAGGTGGGTAACTCTGTATTAGGGGTCTTGGTAGACTATATTTTATACTTATGTCGGATAGATGAGGAATTAATATTCCTAACGGGTTATTGTGAGAGGCCTTAGATCTTATCCTATATGCACGCAGCCCTCGCCTCTCTGACCTTGAACACGTACTTCAATCTGATTTTTGAGACTTGAAACTGGATTTCCCAAAACAAACTGATTTTAAACACTGACAAGACTGTAACAATGGTATTTGGGACCAGAGCTAAATTGCTAAAGCTACCAATGACAGAGCTTCAGATAAAAACCAGCTCTAAAACCATCCTAGCCCCTGTTACTTGTTTGAAATATCTGATCATTCAACTCCCATTTAACATTTGGGTTGCACATTGATACCCTGACATCCAAATCCTATGCCAAACTAGGTGTACTTTAAAGGAACAAATCCTCCCTAAGGCCCTCATGCAGTAAGCAGCGATAAGCCACTTATCACCAGCTTATCGCCAAAAAAGCCACACTGATACACACACACACACAGATACAGACACACTGATACACACACACACACCTGATGGCAGGGGTGGAGGCGTGGGGCTCCTGCTCTCCTCTGTCTGCCGTTACCGAACCCTTCCTATTCCCCCCTCTCTTGCTTTTCCCTCCTTTGAGGCTCACACTGTCCAGATCTTCTCTCCTCTCCCTGTTCATGTGGCGGTCATCTATCGCCCACCTACCTCTACTCATCCCCCTTCTGCCTTTCTCTCTCACTTTGAATCCTGGCTCTCTTTCTTTCTCTCCTCAGACTCCCCTGTTCTTCTCCTTGGGGACTTCAATTGCCACATTGATGACCCCTCTCTCTCTTGGGCTTCCCGCTTTCTTTCTCTTACCTCTTCTTTTGGCCTTCAACAGTGGACTGCAGCCAGCACCCACAAGGATGGCCACTACTTAGACCTGGTTTTCACTAAAAACTTATCTCTCTCTGATTTCTCCATTTCCCCTTTTCCTCTCTCTGACCATCATCTCATCTCATTCTCTTTATCTCGCTTCTCCCCTTCTCCACCTCCATCTACCCCCCGGTTCTGCAGAAACCTGCGCTCTATTCACTTACCTGACTTTGAGTCCACTTTACACTCCTCCCTCTCCTCTCTCAGCTCTGCTACAGACCCTGACAACCTGGTCAGAAAGTACAACTCTGTCTTGTCCTCATCTCTTGATCTACATGCCCCGCTTTCTCTCTGCCGCCCTCGCCCTTCTAACCCTAGACCCTGGCTAAATTCCCACACGCGCATGCTGCGTTCCTCCACTCGTTCCTCTGAACGCCTCTGGAGGAAGTCTCACACTCTCGCAGACTTCCTTCACTACAAATTTATGCTATCCTGTTTCAACTCTGCCCTCTCGCAAGCTAAACAAGCCTACTTTTCTGCACTAATAACATGCACAAGTCTAACCCACGCCGACTGTTCTCTGTCTTTGATACTCTACTCAAACCACCCTCAGCTGCCTCTCCTTCCTCCATCTCCGCTCAGGACTTTGCAGACTATTTTAAGGAAAAGGTGGAATCCATACGGCAGAACATCCCCTGTTTCTTCCCCCCATCCTACACCTCTTCCTAACTCTCCTCCTGCCTTCCTTGAGTCTTTTTCCACTGTCTCAGAGGAGGATGTGTCGCTGTTGATCTCCTCTTCTCCCTCTACCACTTGCCCTCTTGACCCCATTCCCTCCCATCTCCTAAAACCTCTAGCTCCTACTATAATCCCTACGCTTACACACATTTTTAACTCCTCCCTCTGCTCTGGAACCTTTCCATCCTCCTTCAAACATGCAACAGTCATACCATTACTCAAAAACAGCAAGCTTGACCCTACCTGTCTTTCTAACTATCGACCTGTCTCCCTCCTGCCTTTTGCCTCTAAACTACTTGAACGTCTTGTATTCTCTCGCTTGCTCCATTTTCTCAACACTTATTCTCTCCTAGACCCTCTACAATCTGGCTTCCGCACTGCTCACTCCACGGAAACAACCCTCACTAAAATAACTGACGAGCTCCATGCTGCCAAAGACAGAGGTCATTACACTCTGCTCATATTACTCGACCTCTCTGCAGCATTTGACACCGTGGACCACCCTCTTCTCCTCCACATTCTCCATACTCTAGGTATTCGGAACAAAGCTCTATCCTGGATCTCATCCTACCTCTCCCATCGTACTTTTAGTGTCTCTTCTGCTAACACCTCCTCCTCCTCTATTGATCTCTCTGTGGGGGTACCCCAGGGCTCTGTCCTGGGACCTCTTCTCTTTTCTCTGTACACACTCTCTCTAGGTGACCTAATAACATCTTTTGGGTTTAATTATCACCTCTATGCCGACGACACACAAATATACTTTTCAACACCTGACCTTACACCTGCTGTACAAACCAAAGTTTCTGAATGTCTCTCTGCTATATCATCCTGGATGGCCCTCCGACGCCTTAAACTCAACATGGCTAAAACAGAGCTCCTCATACTTCCTCCCAAACCTGGCCCTAATACCTCCTTCCACATTACTGTTGGAACTACAATCATTCACCCAGTAGCCCAAGCACGCTGCCTAGGGGTCACGTTCGACTCCTCTCTCACATTCGCCCCTCACATTCAAAACATTTCTAAAACTTGTCGCTTTTTCCTCCGCAATATAACTAAGATACGCCCTTTCCTCTGTTGTTCGACTGCTAAAACTCTGACTCAGGCCCTCATTCTCTCCTGTCTTGATTACTGTAACCTCCTGCTGTCCGGCCTTCCTGCCTCTCACCTGTCTCCCCTACAATCTATCCTAAATGCTGTTGCCAGAATCACTCTACTCTTTCCTAGATCTGTCTCAGCATCTCCCCTCATGAAATCCCTCTCCTGGCTTCCGATCAAATCCCGCATCTCACACTCCATTCTTCTCCTCACTTTTAAAGCTTTACATTCTTCTGCCCCTCCTTACATCTCATCCCTAATTTCTCGGTATGCACCATCCAGACTCTTGCGTTCTTCTCAAGGATGTCTTCTTTCTACCCCCTTTGTATCTAAAGCCCTCTCCCGCCTTAAACCTTTTTCACTGACTGCCCCACATCTCTGGAATGCCCTTCCCCTCAGTACCCGACTAGCACCCTCTCTATCCACCTTTAAGACCCACCTTAAGACACACTTGCTTAAAGAAGCATATGAATAGCACTGTGGATATTCTAAACACGATACATAATGCTTGACCCCCTGCAGACGCACTTACCAGAACTCCCTCCTACTGTCTCTGTACGTTCTCCCTACCTACCAATTAGACTGTAAGCTCCTCGGGGCAGGGACTCCTCTTCCGAAATGTTACTTTTATGTCTAAAGCACTTATTCCCATGATATGTTTTTTATATTATCTGTTATTTATTTGATTACCACATGTATTACTACTGTGAAGCGCTATGTACACTAATGGCGCTATATAAATAAAGACATACAATACAATACAATACACACACACACAGATACAGACACACTGATACACACACACACACACACACACACACACCCACCCACTAATACACACACACACACACACACACACACACACACACACACACACACACACACACACACACACACACACACACACACACACACACTGATTCACACACACACACACACACACACACACACACACACACACACACACACACACACACACACACACACACACACACACACACACACACACACTGATTCACACACACACACACACCCACTGATTCACACACACACAGACCCACTGATACACACACACACACACACACTGAAACACACACACACACTGAAACACACACACACTGAAACACACACACACACACACTGAAACACACACACACACACACACACACACACACACACACACACACACACACACACACTGATACACACACACACACACACACACACACACACACACACACACACACACACACACACACACTGAGACACACACACACACACACACACACACACAGATACACACACACACAGATACACACACACACACACACAGATACACAAACACACAGAGATACACATACACACACACACACACACATACACACAAATACACACACACAGATACACATACACACACACACACACACACACACTGATACACATACACACACACACACACACACACACACACACACACACACACACACACACACACACACACACTGATACACATACACACACACACACACACACACACACACACACACACACACACTGATACACATACACACACACACACACACACACACACACACAGATACACACACACACCCACACACACCCACTGATTCACACACACACACACACACACACACACACACACACACACACACACACACACACACACACAAAGCTGTGAGCGCCGGAGGGGCAAAGGTGGGAGCGCCGGGGGGCAAAGCTGTGAGCGCCGGGGGGGGGGCAAAGGTGGGAGCGCCGGGGGGCAAAGGTGGGAGTGCCGATGGGGCAAAGGTGGGAGCGCCGGGGGGCAAAGGTGGGAGTGCCGATGGGGCAATGGTGGGAGCGCCGGGGGGGCAATGGTGGGAGCGCCAGGGGGGCAAAGGTACAAGGTGGTACAAAGGTAGGCGCACCCCCGCTACCACCTCCTATTACCCCCCCTGGCTGGGACCCGGGACAGAAAGGGGACACTCACCGCGAACAAAGGAGCCGGGAGAGGGAAGACACTTGTGCTCTGCACAAAGCGGAAGTCCCGCCCCCGGCTTCCTCTGACCTGCCTGCAACCAATCCCCTGCGGGCCGGCCGGCATTCTAAGTCCCGCCCCCGGCATTCTCCTTCATTCAGTCTCCCCGGCAGCATTCACACACACACATAGAAAATACTTACCGGCCGCCGCATTCTCCTCACCGCCGCTGCCCCGCAATACCGGGACCAGGGACAAAAATCGGGACATAACCGGGACGGCGCTAAAATCGGGACAGGGCAGAAAAAAACGGGACTGTCCCGGCAAAACCGGGACGAATGGTCACCCTACTTACAGACTATTCACTTGAGTGGACCATAAAGTGTCTTATAGAGGGAACTCTAAGGTGTCTTAAGATGCATTAAGATATATTATGTATGTAAATATTTATTTATATAGCGCTTTATAAGAGAGGCAATACAGTACAGAGAATTATAGTACAATAAGTGCAACAAACAAAATCAGACAATAGGAAAGGAAATCCCTGGCCTGCAGAGCTTACAGTCTTAATGCTAGATCCATTGAACTCTGTTGTGTTTACGCTAATAACGGGACATTCCTGAAATTGGTACCTGACCCTGTGTGGTAGGCAGAGACACAGGGGCAGTGCCTGCCAATATCATAAAGAGCAGTGCACTTCCTATTTAGTAGAAGTGTGTGTCAGAGTTAAGAGTTCAGTCCAGAGTTAGAGTCTGCTGAGTCTGTCACCTGGCTGGCCCAGGGTGACAGAGAGAGCCTATGTCAATTGGCCGTTGGAGAAGGGGAGCCATCAGCCTCTGAGTAGAGCTGATGCAACCTTAGTTAGGGAGGTGGACCAATTCCTCTCACCCTGTTTAGGGGGCGAGGGAAGAGCTAGCCCCACCCTGGGTGCCCTTGACCTGGGGTGGTGGCAGGGACACAGAGACCATCCTGAGGGAGAGCAGTCCTGTGTGGAGGAAGACACCCTGTACCTGATATATAGTCTTGTTGCTGCTATTCTGCTGCTGTGAATAAAGAGCTGCGGCTGCTTTTAAAGATATACAGTGTGAGACTGGAATCTCTCATCCCCGAGGGGGGTGGGGGGGGACTCTCTGGAAGGATTCCACCCGTATTCCTGGGGCTCAGAGATGGAGGCGCTGCACCATTCCATACATAGTTACATAATAGATGAGGTTGAAAAAAGACGTACGTCCATCAAGTTCAACCTATGCTAAATTCAGACAACAGATACTTACTTATTGATCCAGAGGAAGGCAAACAAAAAACCCCATTAAGGGGAAAAATTAATTCCTTCCTGACTCCAAGAATTGGCAATCGGATTAATCCCTGGATCAACATCCTTCCCATATATACTTATTTGGTATATCCCTGTATACCTGTCCCATCTAAAAAGATGTCCAACCTTTTTTTGAACAAATCTATTGTATCTGCCATCACAGTCTCCATGGGTAATGAGTTCCACATTTTAACTGCCCTTACTGTAAAGAACCCTTTCCTTTGTTGCTGGTGAAATTTCCTTTCCTCCAACCTTAAGGGATGGCCCGAGTCCTTTGTACTGCCCGTGGGATGAATAGTTCTTTTGAAAGCTCCTTGTATTGTCCCTGAATATATTTGTATATAGTTATCATATCCCCTCTTAGACGCCTCTTTTCTAATGTAAATAAATCCAATATAGCTAGCCTCTCCTCATAAGTTAGAATGTCCATCCCCTTTATTAATTTGGTGGCTCTTCTCTGCACTCTCTCTAGTTCCATAATGTCTTTTCTTAGGATTGGTGCCCAAAATTGTACTCCATATTCAAGGTGTGGTCTTACTAATACTTTGTAAAGGGGCATAATTATGTCTACTTCCCTTCCATCAATTGCCCGTTTGATGCAAGATAAGATCTTGTTTGCCTTTGCAGCTACTGCATGACATTGGGCACTATTGCTAAGCCTGCTGTCTACACTGGCGACACACTTTATTCGAGCTCGGCTAGTCCCACGAATTCGGGTATACCCGGGTGTATTGAGGTTTGTGACTGTTTTCTGCCCGAGTGCATTGAGTTATTTTCCGGCAGGGATTGAAGCATTTTATTCCCGTTGGCTGCAATACTGCACACTACATATATATATACTGCATTACAATTCATGAATTTATGCCATCTGGTAGACACGCGAAGCATTGCAGCCTATTAAATCCTAATCATTATCATTTAACAGATCAGCCGCCCATCAGCCAGGCATGAACCCAGGCTGGGAAGGCAAACACAACGGGGCTTGTCAGAGGTGAGGAGCGGCGCATTCCAGGTATCTGCCAGGTACATACCGGGTATTTGCTCGAATAAAGTGTGTCGGTGCAGTACAAGCACCCCTAAATCCTTCTCCATCAAGGATTCCCCCAATATATCTCCATTTAATTTGTAAGTCGCCTTTTTATTCTTGCATCCCAAATGCATAACCTTATATTTATCTGTATTAAACCTCATTTGCCATTTACCTGCCCACGTTTCCAGTCTCTCCAAGTCCTTCTGAAGAGAAATTTCATCCGGCTCTGATAAGACGGAGGCATTCACCCCAGAAACCTGATCCTGTCATCCCCCATACCATCGCGGGAGACTCAGGTCCCCCTGTTGCCAGCAGGTACTGCACCGACACACTTTATTCGAGCAAATACCCAGTATGTACCTGGCAGATACCTGGAATGCGCCGCTCCTCACCTCTGACAAGCCCCATTGCGTTTGCCTTCCCAGCCTGGGTTCATGCCTGGCTGACGGGCGGCTGATCTGTTAAATGATAATGATTAGGATTTAATAGGCTGCAATGCTTCGCGTGTCTACCAGATGGCATAAATTCATGAATTGTAATGCAGTATATATATATATACTGTGCAGTATTGCAGCCAGCGGGAATAAAATGCTTCAATCCCTGCCTGGAAAATACCTCAATGCACTCGGGCAGAAAACAGTCACAAACCTCAATACACCCGGGTATACCCGAATTCGTGGGACTAGCCGAGCTCGAATAAAGTGTGTCGCCAGTGTATGCACCACACTCAGACACGTAGCCAGACCCTAGTACAGAGGAGGGGGGCCCGATCTGCGATTGGCCCGGGAAGGGGGGCTACATTGGGAATCGATGTTATTTTTCTTCATATTAATGGGTATCCTCAAAGCGAATGATATGCCAAAATGACGTCCATTAGCAAAACTACAATTGTTTCTTCACTTTTTTTGCTTGATCAATAGGGTGACCAGATTTCGAAAATGAAAAACCGGGACACCTTAAAAAATAATTTATTAAACAAATTACATCACGTGACAGCCCCCGTTGCCATGACAACAAGACACTCTGATGCCCCTGCAGTGTTAGTGTGTATAGAGGTGGGGGCTTTGCTTGGGCCCTTCAACTCTTACAGCCAGGGCATTATTGGCCAGGAATGCCCAGTTCGGAGGGGATTACTACTTCAAAATGTATTTGATTCGTAACAACATCAAAAAACTCTAATACCAATAACTAACAACCACAGACAATGATAATCTAAACCATCAAATAAAATGTCTACGGCCCTTGTTCAAGCATGTTTGCGGTACTTACCAGATAAATCAGTGCCTGCAATCCACAACTGTATCCGCCTCTCCGAGCGTCTGAAAGCAATCCAGCATTCCTGGTGTGTGGCTGAAGAGGTGAGGGACTCCCTCCTCTCAAACGGAAAAGAAGAGCAAATAATAGAGTTGGAACATACCTATCATACAGGGATGAGAGAGAGAGACAGAGAATGAGAGAGAGACAGAGAATGAGAGACAGAGAATGAGAGAGAGACAGAGAATGAGAGACAGAGAATGAGAGAGAGACAGAGAATGAGAGAGAGACACAGAGAGAGAGAGACAGAGAATGAGAGAGAGACAGAGAGAGGGACATAGGGAGAGAGAGACACAGAGAGAGAGAGACAGACAGAGAGAGAGAGAGACAAAAGTAATGTACTGTATAACCATTATACAGTACCGTACCCCCTAGTATTCGTGTAATCATTGTCCCACACCCCCTTTTACTCACGCTTTGGCAATACTGAAATGTTCTTTTGACAGAGACACACAGAGAGAAACAGAGACACACAGAGAGACAGAGAGAGAGCGAGCGACACGGGCCTATTTAGTAAGCGTCGATAAGGCTGCGTCTATAGTATTTCAGACGGAGGGAAGGCACACACGCTGCAATACACTTGCTGAAGCCTGAGCTTTTTTATGGCTTTGCAGGGTATGCAGCGGGTGCGATTGGGGGCGTGGCAATAAATATTTGGAGGCGTGGCAATAACGTTCCGGCGCGGACGTCACTTCCCTACCTCACATCCCGATCCACCGGCATTTTTTCAGATGCAGCATCTGAAGCACTGTGCAGACAAGAAGAAAAATGCACACAATGCGCACCAGAGATTAAAATATAGTAAATTATTTATTAATAAAACAAGAAATAACCGAGGGGGATCCAACCCCACCTCAGTACTTTCTTCTCGTTGCTATTGCCACACTATACGTCCTGACGCCGGAAGGGAAGTTGGTACGCGACCAAGACGAGACACCGGATTTACAGTGGAACCACAACATACCACAGATTGCTGGAAGACCACACTGCGAGGGGCGCAGCCTATCGAGTTTCCCGGTCATCGTCCAAAGTCTGGAGCTGCGGAGTGACCACCGGATTACCACGGAGCCCGAGCCTGTCTCATACAATGCTTTTACCAAACGGATGTTTGTGAGTTTGCTATTTTTATCTTGTCCAGGAAATGAAATTGTTAAACCGAATTTACACATGGAGCGGGCGCTTTCTCTGCTTTTTTTTGTTTAGATATCTATCGAGGAGGTGGTTGTTTCCCTGAAGAGAGCTGCCAGGGCTCCAGAGGACGCCCGAATTGGATCCTTTTATGATTGAGTTATAACATAGCTATTAGAGCTAGGTTTCTGGACTTTTATTGTGTTTAGGCATAGTGTTTATTATTATTTTATTACAGCTACTTTTTAGTAATTGCACTGTTATTAATTCTGACCACTAATTCTCACTGCCATTATAATCTCTCTCTAGCCACAACCAAATTGCTATATCAGCTATATTATTTATTGGTTATACCAGGGGAGCACAAACTTTTGCAGCTCGCCCCCCTGCCGGTGCTCGCGCCCCCCCCCCCTTACCTTGATGCGGCGTCATGTGACCTGCAGCGGCATTTGACGAGGGTGATGTCACATGACCCCGCAGCGTAATTTAACATACTGTGCTATATCTATGCACACACAGCTGTCTCTAGGCATAAAACACATCCACACCGGGGGAAGGACCAGCACAGATAACATTCCAAGAGACACTGTTTTTAAGTATACCTTTTGCTTGCTTCATTCATTGTAACATCGCCGGAAGAAGAGATCAGTGTATCTCGAAAGCTCGCACGAATAAAAGCATTTCGTTAGCCACAGAACGGTATTATCTATTTATTTTTTGATTATTGAAGCTCGGCTAACACGGTACTGATACCTCTATATATATATATTGCGCTCACACACACATATAACGTTTTATCCAACTTTTTCATTTATCATTTGTAGAGAAAATGAACAATGTCGCCAGAAGTGCTATTTTTCAAAATGTAACATCTCTACTAATTAGTGTAAAATGATACTTCATATAAAGCAGGTTATGGGACCCATTATAAAATGACCTTCATGTTTCTTATCACATACCAGTATATGGATACTTTCTATTATCACAAGCTGCTAACATGTGACAGGGCTCAGAGTCTGAGCCCAGAATGTGACATACAGAACATTCTCATTCTAAATTTCAAAAAATATTGTGTTGATTTCTGACCTGACTGCCGTGGTTACAGCTCAACCACTCTGTTCTACTGTATGTCACCACTTTCTGCCACAACCAGCTGACGGTGGATCTGCAAGGAGTTCAACGCTTATTGGCATCACATCTGTTGCTTGGTTGACGTATCATTTCTCCAGCTTTTTATTGTATTGTTTTTAAATAGATTATATTTATTTAGTTGAATAGATATTTATTTAGTTTAATAGATATTTATTTAGTTTAATAGATTATATTTCTAAGTTTAATAAGTTATATTTCTTAGTTTAATAAGTTATATTTCTTAGTTTAATAAAATATATTTCTTAGTTTAATAAGTTATATTTCTTAGTTTAATAAGTTATATTTGTTAGTTTAATAAATTATATTTCTTAGTTTAATAAGTTATATTTCTTAGTTAATAGATTATATTTGTTAGCACAGTAGATTATATTTACTAGTATTTAAGTCTCCCCCTCAGTGCCCCATTAGGACCCGTGCGCATATTTCACATCTTTTCGGAGTCGCTTATTTTTTAGACCCTCGGAGCCGAAACCTAAAGGGGTCAGCTAAGAAAGTTCGGATCAAGAGGAGCCGCACAGCTTAAAGACAGAACATTTCCAAGGGAGATGGAGACAATTTGGGTAAGATCTGATTAAAGGACATCCTTTGAGGAAGGAAAGGGTGACAGGGGAGTCTAAGAGGGGGGTGAGAGAGCAAGGTGGTGTGTCAGATTGGGGCAGAGCAAGAGAACGCAAAAATGATGGGGATTTGCTGCACACCAAAAAAAAACAATAAGTAGTGATACTTTTACCGGTGCCCCTTAGTCTCAGGGAAGACCGGCATTTCGTCCAATGGATACAATATGATTGATGGGAAAGGGCACACGGATTTGAATAAAAAAAGATAATTTATTGTGCCACAGACTACAATGTTTCGGCTGCTGGCCTTTCTTTGCTGGATTTAGTGGGTTTAGCCACTTTACCTGAGAAAGACCAGCAGGCCGAAATGTTGTTGTCTATGGCAGTGCAAGAGAAAACAGGTTGGGGGGGGTGGGTTCTCGCAAAGTCGCCGACCCATGGGTGAGTGTCCCCGATGGAAACTAGTCCTGGACCCCGGGAAAGCTGTCTGTGGCCCATACAAGCTGAGTAACATGTAAAAAGGACACATGTATGTTCAGAATGAGTTAGCATGGTATTTTGAGAGGCACCATAGCAGGTCAGTGCAAGTCAGTGCAGAGCACTGCAAGGTCAGTCAATATGAGGAAGGGTCCGATGGAGGAGTTGGAGGGTCCCAGAATATCTCTTAAAGCAGGGGTGCGCAAATCAAGGGGCACGACATTTTCTTGGGAGGAGGGGCTCGGCGCTTACAGAGGCCCCTCGCTCTTCCCCACAGCATTTAAATTAAATGCCGGAGATCGCTTGCAAGGCCTCTGTAAGTTCCCTTTCCTTGTCTCCGGCGGCTTCTGGCGACAGCAATGTGGCGTCACATGATGTGGCATTGCCATAGCAACGTGATATCACATGACGTCGTTACATCAGAACGTCGGAGACAAGGTGGGGAAGGTGGAGGGGGGAGCAGGGGGAAAAGGTTGTGCAACCCTGTCTTAAAGCATTGCCTTGCATACAGATCAGAGGCCAAGAATGGATATGGATATCCGATGTGAAGCCGGAAATAAGACAGAAAAGACCGTTTCGGGGGAAGAAGGTGAGTGATGAAATAGCCGTCACTGTGTAACTCTTCCAATTACCTGCAACTTCATGCAGAGAAATAGCAACGCTTGTTTTTAACGTGCTAAGCGCCTAATGGGGAATTCAACTGCTGAGAAGTTAAGGGAGTTACTAACCCAAACTCAGCGACGTTTCTGTGTCTCTGTGATAACTCCCCCAGGACATGCCTGAAAACCAGAGGTAACTCAATGTATTTTTGATAAATAGAAACATGACCTTCTGGGGAGGGGTATATAATGGGTACTGGGCCTGGTGAGGTGGGTATAACGAGTACTGGGCCTGGGGAGGGGCGTATAACAGGGTACTGGGCCTGGGGAGGTGGGTATAACGGGTATTTGCCCTGTGGAGGGCGGTATAACGTGGTATTGGGGATGGGGTATAAGTGGCACAGGAGCTCTTGCGATACAGAGTATCACTGTCCCTGGTTACAAACACTTCATGTCTCCTGCAGATCAGGACACACACGAAGGTGGTGCCCTTTGTGCCACCAGACGACGAGGCGGGCTACGAGGCGGACAACGAGGCATACGACAAAGCGGGCGTCAAGTGGAACAATGAGGTGGGCTACAAGGCGGCCGATGACGCAGACGTGGTGTACGATGACCAAGGAGCATACGACAGGTGTGGCCGGATCTGCTGCTTCACCTTTTTTAGGCGGAGGAGAAGACCCCGGGAGCAGGTAGGAGAATACGAGAGGTGCGGACAGATCTGCTGCTTCACCTTTTTTAGGCGGAGAAGAAGCCAGGTGCAGGTAGCAGAGGAGCCAGGGCGTAGATACAGGGGTATTCTAGGGGCCCTGAGAAGTTGGTTTGACCGCAGGAGAGGCAGATAAGATCAGGAAGGCTGAGGGAGGGGCAGGTACTAGAGGGAGATAGGGATATTGGGCGTGAGAGGGTGAGAGAGAACAAGGAGCAGGGCCAGAGCACGGGTTTCATGCGCCCGAGGCAAAACTTAAAATTTGTGCCCCAGTTGTATAAAAAATAATAAGATAAATAAAATAATAAAATAAACAGTGGCGTAGATATCGGGGCTGCAGGGGGGTGCGACCGCACCCCAGCGCAACGCAAAATAAAAATAAAAGGGCGCCAAAATACTGGATAAAAAAAAGAATAATAATTTTAAAAAAAAGATAAATAAATAAAATAATAAGAGGAAAAAATAATAATGATTATTAATGCGCCCCTAGGACCTCTGCGCGCTAGGCGACCGCCTAATGGCCGGCCGGCCCTGCGAGGTATGCGGGAGGAAAAGGGGTGAATGGGATAGATATGCAGGGGGATGGGGGAGCAGGTGAGTTATACACAGGGGCACAAGGGCCCCATCACCCGCATCTCTATATACTGAGTGTGCCCCTGTGTATAACAACGCTGATCTGTGCTGCTCCATCTGATCTCACTGCGCAGTGATCCAGGGACCATCCGATCGCCATTTAATGGGGTCAGGAAGGAATTTTTTTCCCCCATTGCACAGCAGGGGTTATGTTTCGCCTTCCTCTGGATCACAGCAACAAACTGCACTTTGTGCATGAATTATCAGTGAGATCTTTATACACCCTGCATTGGTCTTCACCCCTTTGCTGCCGGAGGGGCCTGCAATGCATTGCTCTGCGTGTTACTATATCGCTCTGCAATGTGCTGCAGGCCCCTCCCAGCAAAGAGATTCATTATTTCAATAAAATACTCTCTTTAATCAAACCTATGTGTAGTGTCTTTTCTATCCGTTGTATCTATTGCTAACAGCTCAGTGATTCTTCCCCAGGACGCTGCACTAGTGTCACGCTGCCAAGCCCAGGTGTGAGGGAGATTTATAGGGTCACATATACACTTCTGCCAAAACACGAGTGCAAACAGGAAGCCCCTCTGATCTCATATATTTTATTACACAAAACGGTATCTAAAAAGGTAAAAATAACATACATGGGATTCTGCTACAAATATCTCTCTAATTACAAACCAATTAGCAAATCATTCAGATTAGTCGAGCGAAAAGAAAGGGTTAAGTATCTCATGTACAGTATATGCAGTGTAGGCTGTTCTGCAGCATTACATGCAGGGGACAACGTTTAGGGGATATAAGTAATGCTGATCTCAGAGCTGACCGGCTGACCTGCTCTACCGGCTGACCGGCTGACCTGCTCTTCTGGCTGACCTGCTGACCTGCTCTACTGGCTGACCGGCTGACCTGCTCTACCGGCTGACCGGCTTCTCTTCTTTCAGCTAAATGACCTGAATTGTGGCCCCTGTATCTCCCAATTAAACGTTTTATTGGCATATTCTTGTTTGACTCGTTCTATACAGACATTTTCTATATATTCATTGTGGGATTTGATAACATCTGTAAGATCTCTCAGAATATCACATTCTGTACGTTTGTGTTGAAGATTTTTCCATTCTCAATTTACTTAATATTAGTTTTTGGCATCAATTATTTATATCGAGTCCAAAATACCTTTATACAGAATGCTGTTCCATTTAGCCCACAAATGCTGCTTCATTAAAGCCCATGGGTGGCACTTTATGCATTCTCAAACTTTTAGGCAACATCCCTAATTTCCAAAAGTGGGATTAAATCTGTACATATTTAAATGGTTAATTTTCTTACTCAGACTCCTAAATCCCTCCCCAAATATATCCGTTTCACATAAAAGTGTGTGCGCTTCTCCTTCCGCCTAACTGGCACGTCGTCCTTACGGGCGCCACTCCTTGCAACTCCACGCTGCCCTCCAGTGGCAAAAGAAATAAGATACATTTACTATACTCGTCTGGCAGCTGCTCCCGTATAAGGTGGGTAACTCTGTATTAGGGGTCTTGGTAGACTATATTTTATACTTATGTCGGATAGATGAGGAATTAATATTCCTAACGGGTTATTGTGAGAGGCCTTAGATCTTATCCTATATGCACGCAGCCCTCGCCTCTCTGACCTTGAACACGTACTTCAATCTGATTTTTGAGACTTGAAACTGGATTTCCCAAAACAAACTGATTTTAAACACTGACAAGACTGTAACAATGGTATTTGGGACCAGAGCTAAATTGCTAAAGCTACCAATGACAGAGCTTCAGATAAAAACCAGCTCTAAAACCATCCTAGCCCCTGTTACTTGTTTGAAATATCTGATCATTCAACTCCCATTTAACATTTGGGTTGCACATTGATACCCTGACATCCAAATCCTATGCCAAACTAGGTGTACTTTAAAGGAACAAATCCTCCCTAAGGCCCTCATGCAGTAAGCAGCGATAAGCCACTTATCACCAGCTTATCGCCAAAAAAGCCACACTGATACACACACACACACACACAGATACAGACACACTGATACACACACCGCGCCCTGATGGCAGGGGTGGAGGCGTGGGGCTCCTGCTCTCCTCTGTCTGCCGTTACCGAACCCTTCCTATTCCCCCCTCTCTTGCTTTTCCCTCCTTTGAGGCTCACACTGTCCAGATCTTCTCTCCTCTCCCTGTTCATGTGGCGGTCATCTATCGCCCACCTACCTCTACTCATTCCCCTTCTGCCTTTCTCTCTCACTTTGAATCCTGGCTCTCTTTCTTTCTCTCCTCAGACTCCCCTGTTCTTCTCCTTGGGGACTTCAATTGCCACATTGATGACCCCTCTCTCTCTTGGGCTTCCCGCTTTCTTTCTCTTACCTCTTCTTTTGGCCTTCAACAGTGGACTGCAGCCAGCACCCACAAGGATGGCCACTACTTAGACCTGGTTTTCACTAAAAACTTATCTCTCTCTGATTTCTCCATTTCCCCTTTTCCTCTCTCTGACCATCATCTCATCTCATTCTCTTTATCTCGCTTCTCCCCTTCTCCACCTCCATCTACCCCCCGGTTCTGCAGAAACCTGCGCTCTATTCACTTACCTGACTTTGAGTCCACTTTACACTCCTCCCTCTCCTCTCTCAGCTCTGCTACAGACCCTGACAACCTGGTCAGAAAGTACAACTCTGTCTTGTCCTCATCTCTTGATCTACATGCCCCGCTTTCTCTCTGCCGCCCTCGCCCTTCTAACCCTAGACCCTGGCTAAATTCCCACACGCGCATGCTGCGTTCCTCCACTCGTTCCTCTGAACGCCTCTGGAGGAAGTCTCACACTCTCGCAGACTTCCTTCACTACAAATTTATGCTATCCTGTTTCAACTCTGCCCTCTCGCAAGCTAAACAAGCCTACTTTTCTGCACTAATAACATGCACAAGTCTAACCCACGCCGACTGTTCTCTGTCTTTGATACTCTACTCAAACCACCCTCAGCTGCCTCTCCTTCCTCCATCTCCGCTCAGGACTTTGCAGACTATTTTAAGGAAAAGGTGGAATCCATACGGCAGAACATCCCCTCTGTTTCTTCCCCCCATCCTACACCTCTTCCTAACTCTCCTCCTGCCTTCCTTGAGTCTTTTTCCACTGTCTCAGAGGAGGATGTGTCGCTGTTGATCTCCTCTTCTCCCTCTACCACTTGCCCTCTTGACCCCATTCCCTCCCATCTCCTAAAACCTCTAGCTCCTACTATAATCCCTACGCTTACACACATTTTTAACTCCTCCCTCTGCTCTGGAACCTTTCCATCCTCCTTCAAACATGCAACAGTCATACCATTACTCAAAAACAGCAAGCTTGACCCTACCTGTCTTTCTAACTATCGACCTGTCTCCCTCCTGCCTTTTGCCTCTAAACTACTTGAACGTCTTGTATTCTCTCGCTTGCTCCATTTTCTCAACACTTATTCTCTCCTAGACCCTCTACAATCTGGCTTCCGCACTGCTCACTCCACGGAAACAACCCTCACTAAAATAACTGACGAGCTCCATGCTGCCAAAGACAGAGGTCATTACACTCTGCTCATATTACTCGACCTCTCTGCAGCATTTGACACCGTGGACCACCCTCTTCTCCTCCACATTCTCCATACTCTAGGTATTCGGAACAAAGCTCTATCCTGGATCTCATCCTACCTCTCCCATCGTACTTTTAGTGTCTCTTCTGCTAACACCTCCTCCTCCTCTATTGATCTCTCTGTGGGGGTACCCCAGGGCTCTGTCCTGGGACCTCTTCTCTTTTCTCTGTACACACTCTCTCTAGGTGACCTAATAACATCTTTTGGGTTTAATTATCACCTCTATGCCGACGACACACAAATATACTTTTCAACACCTGACCTTACACCTGCTGTACAAACCAAAGTTTCTGAATGTCTCTCTGCTATATCATCCTGGATGGCCCTCCGACGCCTTAAACTCAACATGGCTAAAACAGAGCTCCTCATACTTCCTCCCAAACCTGGCCCTAATACCTCCTTCCACATTACTGTTGGAACTACAATCATTCACCCAGTAGCCCAAGCACGCTGCCTAGGGGTCACGTTCGACTCCTCTCTCACATTCGCCCCTCACATTCAAAACATTTCTAAAACTTGTCGCTTTTTCCTCCGCAATATAACTAAGATACGCCCTTTCCTCTGTTGTTCGACTGCTAAAACTCTGACTCAGGCCCTCATTCTCTCCTGTCTTGATTACTGTAACCTCCTGCTGTCCGGCCTTCCTGCCTCTCACCTGTCTCCCCTACAATCTATCCTAAATGCTGTTGCCAGAATCACTCTACTCTTTCCTAGATCTGTCTCAGCATCTCCCCTCATGAAATCCCTCTCCTGGCTTCCGATCAAATCCCGCATCTCACACTCCATTCTTCTCCTCACTTTTAAAGCTTTACATTCTTCTGCCCCTCCTTACATCTCATCCCTAATTTCTCGGTATGCACCATCCAGACTCTTGCGTTCTTCTCAAGGATGTCTTCTTTCTACCCCCTTTGTATCTAAAGCCCTCTCCCGCCTTAAACCTTTTTCACTGACTGCCCCACATCTCTGGAATGCCCTTCCCCTCAGTACCCGACTAGCACCCTCTCTATCCACCTTTAAGACCCACCTTAAGACACACTTGCTTAAAGAAGCATATGAATAGCACTGTGGATATTCTAAACACGATACATAATGCTTGACCCCCTGCAGACGCACTTACCAGAACTCCCTCCTACTGTCTCTGTACGTTCTCCCTACCTACCAATTAGACTGTAAGCTCCTCGGGGCAGGGACTCCTCTTCCGAAATGTTACTTTTATGTCTAAAGCACTTATTCCCATGATATGTTTTTTATATTATCTGTTATTTATTTGATTACCACATGTATTACTACTGTGAAGATCTATGTACACTAATGGCGCTATATAAATAAAGACATACAATACAATACAATACACACACACACAGATACAGACACACTGATACACACACACACACACACACACCCACCCACTAATACACACACACACACACACACACACACACACACACACACACACACACACACACACACACACACACACACACTGATTCACACACACACACACACACACACACACACACACACACACACACACACACACACACACACACACACACACACACACACACACACACACACACACACACTGATTCACACACACACACACACACACACACACACACACACACACACACACACACACACACACACACACACACACACACACACACACACACACCCACTGATTCACACACACACACACACACACACACACACACTGATTCACACACACACAGACCCACTGATACACACACACACACACACACACACACTGAAACACACACACACACACACTGAAACACACACACACACACTGAAACACACACACACACTGAAACACACACACACACACACACACACACACACACACACACACACACACACACACACACACACACACACACACACACACACACACACACACACACTGATACACACACACACACACACACACACACACACACACACACACACACACACACACACTGACACACACACACACACACACACACAGATACACACACACACACACACACACACACACACACACACACAGATACACAAACACACAGAGATACACATACACACACACACACACATACACACAAATACACACACACAGATACACATACACACACACACACACACACACACACACACACACACACACTGATACACATACACACACACACACACACACACACACACACTGATACACATACACACACACACACACACACACACACACACACACACACACACACACACACACTGATACACATACACACACACACACACACAGATAAACACACCCACACACACCCACTGATTCACACACACACACACACACACACACACACACACACACACACACACACACACACACAAAGCTGTGAGCGCCGGAGGGGCAAAGGTGGGAGCGCCGGGGGGGGGGGGGGGGCAAAGGTGGGAGCGCCGGGGGGCAAAGGTGGGAGTGCCGATGGGGCAAAGGTGGGAGCGCCGGGGGGCAAAGGTGGGAGTGCCGATGGGGCAATGGTGGGAGCGCCGGGGGGGCAATGGTGGGAGCGCCAGGGGGGCAAAGGTACAAGGTGGTACAAAGGTAGGCGCACCCCCGCTACCACCTCCTATTACCCCCCCTGGCTGGGACCCGGGACAGAAAGGGGACACTCACCGCGAACAGAGGAGCCGGGAGCGGGAAGACACTTGTGCTCTGCACAAAGCGGAAGTCCCGCCCCCGGCTTCCTCTGACCTGCCTGCAACCAATCCCCTGCGGGCCGGCCGGCATTCTAAGTCCCGCCCCCGGCATTCTCCTTCATTCAGTCTCCCCGGCAGCATTCACACACACACATAGAAAATACTTACCGGCCGCCGCATTCTCCTCACCGCCGCTGCCCCGCAATACCGGGACCAGGGACAAAAATCGGGACATAACCGGGACGGAGCTAAAATCGGGACAGGGCAGAAAAAAACGGGACTGTCCCGGCAAAACCGGGACGAATGGTCACCCTACTTACAGACTATTCACTTGAGTGGACCATAAAGTGTCTTATAGAGGGAACTCTAAGGTGTCTTAAGATGCATTAAGATATATTATGTATGTAAATATTTATTTATATAGCGCTTTATAAGAGAGGCAATACAGTACAGAGAATTATAGTACAATAAGTGCAACAAACAAAATCAGACAATAGGAAAGGAAATCCCTGGCCTGCAGAGCTTACAGTCTTAATGCTAGATCCATGGAACTCTGTTGTGTTTACGCTAATAACGGTACATTCCTGAAATTGGTACCTGACCCTGTGTGGTAGGCAGAGACACAGGGGCAGTGCCTGCCAATATCATAAAGAGCAGTGCACTTCCTATTTAGTAGAAGTGTGTGTCAGAGTTAAGAGTTCAGTCCAGAGTTAGAGTCTGCTGAGTCTGTCACCTGGCTGGCCCAGGGTGACAGAGAGAGCCTATATCAATTGGCCGTTGGAGAAGGGGAGCCATCAGCCTCTGAGTAGAGCTGATGCAACCTTAGTTAGGGAGGTGGACCAATTCCTCTCACCCTGTTTAGGGGGCGAGGGAAGAGCTAGCCCCACCCTGGGTGCCCTTGACCTGGGGTGGTGGCAGGGACACAGAGACCATCCTGAGGGAGAGCAGTCCTGTGTGGAGGAAGACACCCTGTACCTGATATATAGTCTTGTTGCTGCTATTCTGCTGCTGTGAATAAAGAGCTGCGGCTGCTTTTAAAGATATACAGTGTGAGACTGGAATCTCTCATCCCCGAGGGGGGGGGGGGACTCTCTGGAAGGATTCCACCCGTATTCCTGGGGCTCAGAGATGGAGGCGCTGCACCATTACATACATAGTTACATAATAGATGAGGTTGAAAAAAGACGTACGTCCATCAAGTTCAACCTATGCTAAATTCAGACAACAGATACTTACTTATTGATCCAGAGGAAGGCAAACAAAAAACCCCATTAAGGGGAAAAATTAATTCCTTCCTGACTCCAAGAATTGGCAATCGGATTAATCCCTGGATCAACATCCTTCCCATATATACTTATTTGGTATATCCCTGTATACCTGTCCCATCTAAAAAGATGTCCAACCTTTTTTTGAACAAATCTATTGTATCTGCCATCACAGTCTCCATGGGTAATGAGTTCCACATTTTAACTGCCCTTACTGTAAAGAACCCTTTCCTTTGTTGCTGGTGAAATTTCCTTTCCTCCAACCTTAAGGGATGGCCCCGAGTCCTTTGTACTGCCCGTGGGATGAATAGTTCTTTTGAAAGCTCCTTGTATTGTCCCTGAATATATTTGTATATAGTTATCATATCCCCTCTTAGACGCCTCTTTTCTAATGTAAATAAATCCAATATAGCTAGCCTCTCCTCATAAGTTAGAATGTCCATCCCCTTTATTAATTTGGTGGCTCTTCTCTGCACTCTCTCTAGTTCCAAAATGTCTTTTCTTAGGATTGGTGCCCAAAATTGTACTCCATATTCAAGGTGTGGTCTTACTAATGCTTTGTAAAGGGGCATAATTATGTCTACTTCCCTTCCATCAATTGCCCGTTTGATGCAAGATAAGATCTTGTTTGCCTTTGCAGCTACTGCATGACATTGGGCACTATTGCTAAGCCTGCTGTCTACAAGCACCCCTAAATCCTTCTCCATCAAGGATTCCCCCAATATATCTCCATTTAATTTGTAAGTCGCCTTTTTATTCTTGCATCCCAAATGCATAACCTTACATTTATCTGTATTAAACCTCATTTGCCATTTACAGTAGCGACATACTTTATCGCACTAAATGCCGGCGGCATGCCGGGATCTACCCCAGCTGCCGCCAGTAATAACCGCGCGCCGCCGCGTTTCCCCCACGCACCCCCCCTCCAACTCGCACGCAATTTACTATGCTTCCGGACCCCGAGCCCGGCTTCTGCTCTGCCCCTCTGCTTCCCCGCACCCCCGCTTACCTTGATTTGATCTCCAGGGGTGTCGGGGAAGCCTGGGGAAGCCAGGGAAGACGGGGAAGCCGGGCGCGCTTGTGACTGTGACGTCACAGTGCGCCGCCACGCGCCGCGGCTACCCGCTTCCCAGCCACATACAGCCAGCGGCTTTTGCTCGAATAAGAGCTGCCGCTGCTGTACCTGCCCACGTTTCCAGTCTCTCCAAGTCCTTCTGAAGAGAAATTTCATCCTGCTCTGATAAGACGGAGGCATTCACCCCAGAAACCTGATCCTGTCATCCCCCATACCATCGCGGGAGACTCAGGCCCCCCTGTTGCCAGCAGGTATGCACCACACTCAGGCACGTAGCCAGACCCTAGTACAGAGGAGGGGGGCCCGATCTGCGATTGGCCCAGGGAAGGGGGGCTACATTGGGAATCGATGTTATTTTTCTTCATATTAATGGGTATCCTCAAAGCGAATGATATGCCAAAATGACGTCCATTAGCAAAACTACAATTGTTTCTTCACTTTTTCTGCTTGATCAATAGGGTGACCAGATTTCGAAAATGAAAAACCGGGACACCTTAAAAAATAATTTATTAAACAAATTACATCACGTGACACCCCCTGTTGCCATGACAACAAGACACTCTGATGCCCCTGCAGTGTTAGTGTGTATAGAGGTGGGGGCTTTGCTTGGGCCCTTCAACTCTTACAGCCAGGGCATTATTTGCCAGGAATGCCCAGTTCGGAGGGGATTACTACTTCAAAATGTATTTGATTCGTAACAACATCAAAAAACTCTAATACCAATAACTAACAACCACAGACAATGATAATCTAAACCATCAAATAAAATGTCTACGGCCCTTGTTCAAGCATGTTTGCGGTACTTACCAGATAAATCAGTGCCTGCAATCCACGACTGTATCCGCCTCTCCGAGCGTCTGAAAGCAACCCAGCGTTCCTGGTGTGTGGCTGAAGAGGTGAGGGACTCCCTCCTCTCAAACGGAAAAGAAGAGCAAAAAATAGAGTTGGAACATACCTATCATACAGGGATGAGAGAGAGAGACAGAGAATGAGAGAGAGACAGAGAATGAGAGACAGAGAATGAGAGAGAGACACAGAGAGAGAGAGAGACAGAGAATGAGAGAGAGACAGAGAGAGGGACATAGGGAGAGAGAGACAAAAGTAATGTACTGTATAACCATTATACCGTACCCCCTAGTATTCGTGTAATCATTGTCCCACACCCCCTTTTACTCACGCTTTGGCAATACTGAAATGTTCTTTTGACAGAGACACACAGAGAGAAACAGAGACACACAGAGAGAGACAGAGACACAGAGAGAGAGACAGAGACACAGAGAGACACACAGAGAGAGACAGAGACACACAGAGAGAGACAGAGACACAGAGAGAGAGAGAGAGACACACAGAGAGAGAGAGAGACACGGGCCTATTTAGTAAGCGTCGATAAGGCTGCGTCTATAGTATTTCAGACGGAGGGAAGGCACACACGCTGCAATACACTTGCTGAAGCCTGAGCTTTTTTATGGCTTTGCAGGGTATGCAGCGGGTGCGATTGGGGGCGTGGCAATAAATATTTGGAGGCGTGGCAATAACGTTCCGGCGCGGACGTCACTTTCCTACCTCACATCCCGATCCACCGGCATTTTTTCAGATGCAGCATCTGAAGCACTGTGCAGACAAGAAGAAAAATGCACACAATGCGCACCAGAGATTAAAATATAGTAAATTATTTATTAATAAAACAAGAAATAACCGAGGAGGATCCAACCCCACCTCAGTACTTTCTTCTCGTTGCTATTGCCACACTATACGTCCTGACGCCGGAAGGGAAGTTGGTACGCGACCAAGACGAGACACCGGATTTACAGTGGAACCACAACATACCACAGATTGCTGGAGGACCACACTGCGAGGGGCGCAGCCTATCGAGTTTCCCGGTCATCGTCCAAAGTCTGGAGCTGCGGAGTGACCACCGGATTACCACGGAGCCCGAGCCTGTCTCACACAATGCTTTTACCAAACGGATGTTTGTGAGTTTGCTATTTTTATCTTGTCCAGGAAATGAAATTGTTAAACCGAATTTACACATGGAGCGGGCGCTTTCTCTTCTTTTTTTTGTTTAGATATCTATCGAGGAGGTGGTTGTTTCCCTGAAGAGAGCGGCCAGGGCTCCAGAGGACGCCCGAATTGGATCCTTTTATGATTGAGTTATAACATAGCTATTAGAGCTAGGTTTCTGGACTTTTATTGTGTTTAGGCATAGTGTTTATTATTATTTTATTACAGCTACTTTTTAGTAATTGCACTGTTATTAATTCTGACCACTAATTCTCACTGCCATTATAATCTCTCTCTAGCCACAACCAAATTGCTATATCAGCTATATTATTTATTGGTTATACCAGGGGAGCACAAACTTTTGCAGCTCGCCCCCCTGCCGGTGCTCGCGCCCCCCCCCTTACCTTGATGCGGCGTCATGTGACCTGCAGCGGCATTTGACGAGGGTGACGTCACATGACCCCGCAGCGTAATTTAACATACTGTGCTATATCTATGCACACACAGCTGTCTCTAGGCATAAAACACTTCCCCCCGGGGGAAGGACCAGCACAGATAACATTCCAAGAGACACTGTTTTTAAGTATACCTTTTGCTTGCTTCATTCATTGTAACATCGCCGGAAGAAGAGATCAGTGTATCTCGAAAGCTCGCACGAATAAAAGCATTTCGTTAGCCACAGAACGGTATTATCTATTTATTTTTTGATTATTGAAGCTCGGCTAACACGGTACTGATACCTCTATATATATATATTGCGCGCGCACACACACACATAACGTTTTATCCAACTTTTTCATTTATCATTTGTAGAGAAAATGAACAATGTCGCCAGAAGTGCTATTTTTCAAAATGTAACATCTCTACTAATTAGTGTAAAATGATACTTCATATAAAGCAGGTTATGGGACCCATTATAAAATGACCTTCATGTTTCTTATCACATACCAGTATATGGATACTTTCTATTATCACAAGCTGCTAACATGTGACAGGGCTCAGAGTCTGAGCCCAGAATGTGACATACAGAACATTCTCATTCTAAATTTCAAAAAATATTGTGTTGATTTCTGACCTGACTGCCGTGGTTACAGCTCAACCACTCTGTTCTACTGTATGTCACCACTTTCTGCCACAACCAGCTGACGGTGGATCTGCAAGGAGTTCAACGCTTATTGGCATCACATCTGTTGCTTGGTTGACGTATCATTTCTCCAGCTTTTTATTGTATTGTTTTTAAATAGATTATATTTATTTAGTTGAATAGATATTTATTTAGTTTAATAGATATTTATTTAGTTTAATAGATTATATTTCTAAGTTTAATAAGTTATATTTCTTAGTTTAATAAGTTATATTTCTTAGTTTAATAAAATATATTTCTTAGTTTAATAAGTTATATTTCTTAGTTTAATAAGTTATATTTGTTAGTTTAATAAATTATATTTCTTAGTTTAATAAGTTATATTTCTTAGTTAATAGATTATATTTGTTAGCACAGTAGATTATATTTACTAGTATTTAAGTCTCCCCCTCAGTGCCCCATTAGGACCCGTGCGCATATTTCACATCTTTTCGGAGTCGCTTATTTTTTAGACCCTCGGAGCCGAAACCTAAAGGGGTCAGCTAAGAAAGTTCGGATCAAGAGGAGCCGCACAGCTTAAAGACAGAACATTTCCAAGGGAGATGGAGACAATTTGGGTAAGATCTGATTAAAGGACATCCTTTGAGGAAGGAAAGGGTGACAGGGGAGTCTAAGAGGGGGGTGAGAGAGCAAGGTGGTGTGTCAGATTGGGGCAGAGCAAGAGAACGCAAAAATGATGGGGATTTGCTGCACACCAAAAAAAAACAATAAGTAGTGATACTTTTACCGGTGCCCCTTAGTCTCAGGGAAGACCGGCATTTCGTCCAATGGATACAATATGATTGATGGGAAAGGGCACACGGATTTGAATAAAAAAAGATAATTTATTGTGCCACAGACTACAATGTTTCGGCTGCTGGCCTTTCTTTGCTGGATTTAGTGGGTTTAGCCACTTTACCTGAGAAAGACCAGCAGGCCGAAATGTTGTTGTCTATGGCAGTGCAAGAGAAAACAGGTTGGGGGGGGTGGGTTCTCGCAAAGTCGCCGACCCATGGGTGAGTGTCCCCGGTGGAAACTAGTCCTGGACCCCGGGAAAGCTGTCTGTGGCCCATACAAGCTGAGTAACATGTAAAAAGGACACATGTATGTTCAGAATGAGTTAGCATGGTATTTTGAGAGGCACCATAGCAGGTCAGTGCAAGTCAGTGCAGAGCACTGCAAGGTCAGTCAATATGAGGAAGGGTCCGATGGAGGAGTTGGAGGGTCCCAGAATATCTCTTAAAGCAGGGGTGCGCAAATCAAGGGGCACGACATTTTCTTGGGAGGAGGGGCTCGGCGCTTACAGAGGCCCCTCGCTCTTCCCCACAGCATTTAAATTAAATGCCGGAGATCGCTTGCAAGGCCTCTGTAAGTTCCCTTTCCTTGTCTCCGGCGGCTTCTGGCGACAGCAATGTGGCGTCACATGATGTGGCATTGCCATAGCAACGTGATATCACATGACGTCGTTACATCAGAACGTCGGAGACAAGGTGGGGAAGGTGGAGGGGGGAGCAGGGGGAAAAGGTTGTGCAACCCTGTCTTAAAGCATTGCCTTGCATACAGATCAGAGGCCAAGAATGGATATGGATATCCGATGTGAAGCCGGAAATAAGACAGAAAAGACCGTTTCGGGGGAAGAAGGTGAGTGATGAAATAGCCGTCACTGTGTAACTCTTCCAATTACCTGCAACTTCATGCAGAGAAATAGCAACGCTTGTTTTTAACGTGCTAAGCGCCTAATGGGGAATTCAACTGCTGAGAAGTTAAGGGAGTTACTAACCCAAACTCAGCGACGTTTCTGTGTCTCTGTGATAACTCCCCCAGGACATGCCTGAAAACCAGAGGTAACTCAATGTATTTTTGATAAATAGAAACATGACCTTCTGGGGAGGGGTATATAATGGGTACTGGGCCTGGTGAGGTGGGTATAACGAGTACTGGGCCTGGGGAGGGGCGTATAACAGGGTACTGGGCCTGGGGAGGTGGGTATAACGGGTATTTGCCCTGTGGAGGGCGGTATAACGTGGTATTGGGGATGGGGTATAAGTGGCACAGGAGCTCTTGCGATACAGAGTATCACTGTCCCTGGTTACAAACACTTCATGTCTCCTGCAGATCAGGACACACACGAAGGTGGTGCCCTTTGTGCCACCAGACGACGAGGCGGGCTACGAGGCGGACGACGAGGCATACGACAAAGCGGGCGTCAAGTGGAACAATGAGGTGGGCTACAAGGCGGCCGATGACGCAGACGTGGTGTACGATGACCAAGGAGCATACGACAGGTGTGGCCGGATCTGCTGCTTCACCTTTTTTAGGCGGAGGAGAAGACCCCGGGAGCAGGTAGGAGAATACGAGAGGTGCGGACAGATCTGCTGCTTCACCTTTTTTAGGCGGAGAAGAAGCCAGGTGCAGGTAGCAGAGGAGCCAGGGCGTAGATACAGGGGTATTCTAGGGGCCCTGAGAAGTTGGTTTGACCGCAGGAGAGGCAGATAAGATCAGGAAGGCTGAGGGAGGGGCAGGTACTAGAGGGAGATAGGGATATTGGGCGTGAGAGGGTGAGAGAGAACAAGGAGCAGGGCCAGAGCACGGGTTTCATGCGCCCGAGGCAAAACTTAAAATTTGTGCCCCAGTTGTATAAAAAATAATAAGATAAATAAAATAATAAAATAAACAGTGGCGTAGATATCGGGGCTGCAGGGGGGTGCGACCGCACCCCAGCGCAACGCAAAATAAAAATAAAAGGGCGCCAAAATACTGGATAAAAAAAAGAATAATAATTTAAAAAAAAAGATAAATAAATAAAATAATAAGAGGAAAAAATAATAATGATTATTAATGCGCCCCTAGGACCTCTGCGCGCTAGGCGACCGCCTAATGGCCGGCCGGCCCTGCGAGGTATGCGGGAGGAAAAGGGGTGAATGGGATAGATATGCAGGGGGATGGGGGAGCAGGTGAGTTATACACAGGGGCACAAGGGCCCCATCACCCGCATCTCTATATACTGAGTGTGCCCCTGTGTATAACAACGCTGATCTGTGCTGCTCCATCTGATCTCACTGCGCAGTGATCCAGGGACCATCCGATCGCCATTTAATGGGGTCAGGAAGGAATTTTTTTCCCCCATTGCACAGCAGGGGTTATGTTTCGCCTTCCTCTGGATCACAGCAACAAACTGCCCTTTGTGCATGAATTATCAGTGAGATCTTTATACACCCTGCATTGGTCTTCACCCCTTTGCTGCCGGAGGGGCCTGCAATGCATTGCTCTGCGTGTTACTATATCGCTCTGCAATGTGCTGCAGGCCCCTCCCAGCAAAGAGATTCATTATTTCAATAAAATACTCTCTTTAATCAAACCTATGTGTAGTGTCTTTTCTATCCGTTGTATCTATTGCTAACAGTTCAGTGATTCTTCCCCAGGACGCTGCACTAGTGTCACGCTGCCAAGCCCAGGTGTGAGGGAGATTTATAGGGTCACATATACACTTCTGCCAAAACACGAGTGCAAACAGGAAGCCCCTCTGGTCTCATATATTTTATTACACAAAACGGTATCTAAAAAGGTAAAAATAACATACATGGGATTCTGCTACAAATATCTCTCTAATTACAAACCAATTAGCAAATCATTCAGATTAGTCGAGCGAAAAGAAAGGGTTAAGTATCTCATGTACAGTATATGCAGTGTAGGCTGTTCTGCAGCATTACATGCAGGGGACAACGTTTAGGGGATATAAGTAATGCTGATCTCAGAGCTGACCGGCTGACCTGCTCTACCGGCTGACCGGCTGACCTGCTCTTCTGGCTGACCTGCTGACCTGCTCTACTGGCTGACCGGCTGACCTGCTCTACCGGCTGACCGGCTTCTCTTCTTTCAGCTAAATGACCTGAATTGTGGCCCCTGTATCTCCCAATTAAACGTTTTATTGGCATATTCTTGTTTGACTCGTTCTATACAGACATTTTCTATATATTCATTGTGGGATTTGATAACATCTGTAAGATCTCTCAGAATATCACATTCTGTACGTTTGTGTTGAAGATTTTTCCATTCTCAATTTACTTAATATTAGTTTTTGGCATCAATTATTTATATCGAGCCCAAAATACCTTTATACAGAATGCTGTTCCATTTAGCCCACAAATGCTGCTTCATTAAAGCCCATGGGTGGCACTTTATGCATTCTCAAACTTTTAGGCAACATCCCTAATTTCCAAAAGTGGGATTAAATCTGTACATATTTAAATGGTTAATTTTCTTACTCAGACTCCTAAATCCCTCCCCAAATATATCCGTTTCACATAAAAGTGTGTGCGCTTCTCCTTCCGCCTAACTGGCACGTCGTCCTTACGGGCGCCACTCCTTGCAACTCCACGCTGCCCTCCAGTGGCAAAAGAAATAAGATACATTTACTATACTCGTCTGGCAGCTGCTCCCGTATAAGGTGGGTAACTCTGTATTAGGGGTCTTGGTAGACTATATTTTATACTTATGTCGGATAGATGAGGAATTAATATTCCTAACGGGTTATTGTGAGAGGCCTTAGATCTTATCCTATATGCACGCAGCCCTCGCCTCTCTGACCTTGAACACGTACTTCAATCTGATTTTTGAGACTTGAAACTGGATTTCCCAAAACAAACTGATTTTAAACACTGACAAGACTGTAACAATGGTATTTGGGACCAGAGCTAAATTGCTAAAGCTACCAATGACAGAGCTTCAGATAAAAAACAGCTCTAAAACCATCCTAGCCCCTGTTACTTGTTTGAAATATCTGATCATTCAACTCCCATTTAACATTTGGGTTGCACATTGATACCCTGACATCCAAATCCTATGCCAAACTAGGTGTACTTTAAAGGAACAAATCCTCCCTAAGGCCCTCATGCAGTAAGCAGCGATAAGCCACTTATCACCAGCTTATCGCCAAAAAAGCCACACTGATACACACACACACACACACAGATACAGACACACTGATACACACACACACACCGCGCCCTGATGGCAGGGGTGGAGGCGTGGGGCTCCTGCTCTCCTCTGTCTGCCGTTACCGAACCCTTCCTATTCCCCCCTCTCTTGCTTTTCCCTCCTTTGAGGCTCACACTGTCCAGATCTTCTCTCCTCTCCCTGTTCATGTGGCGGTCATCTATCGCCCACCTACCTCTACTCATCCCCCTTCTGCCTTTCTCTCTCACTTTGAATCCTGGCTCTCTTTCTTTCTCTCCTCAGACTCCCCTGTTCTTCTCCTTGGGGACTTCAATTGCCACATTGATGACCCCTCTCTCTCTTGGGCTTCCCGCTTTCTTTCTCTTACCTCTTCTTTTGGCCTTCAACAGTGGACTGCAGCCAGCACCCACAAGGATGGCCACTACTTAGACCTGGTTTTCACTAAAAACTTCTCTCTCTCTGATTTCTCCATTTCCCCTTTTCCTCTCTCTGACCATCATCTCATCTCATTCTCTTTATCTCGCTTCTCCCCTTCTCCACCTCCATCTACCCCCCGGTTCTGCAGAAACCTGCGCTCTATACACTTACCTGACTTTGAGTCCACTTTACACTCCTCCCTCTCCTCTCTCAGCTCTGCTACAGACCCTGACAACCTGGTCAGAAAGTACAACTCTGTCTTGTCCTCATCTCTTGATCTACATGCCCCGCTTTCTCTCTGCCGCCCTCGCCCTTCTAACCCTAGACCCTGGCTAAATTCCCACACGCGCATGCTGCGTTCCTCCACTCGTTCCTCTGAACGCCTCTGGAGGAAGTCTCACACTCTCGCAGACTTCCTTCACTACAAATTTATGCTATCCTGTTTCAACTCTGCCCTCTCGCAAGCTAAACAAGCCTACTTTTCTGCACTAATAACATGCACAAGTCTAACCCACGCCGACTGTTCTCTGTCTTTGATACTCTACTCAAACCACCCTCAGCTGCCTCTCCTTCCTCCATCTCCGCTCAGGACTTTGCAGACTATTTTAAGGAAAAGGTGGAATCCATACGGCAGAACATCCCCTGTTTCTTCCCCCCATCCTACACCTCTTCCTAACTCTCCTCCTGCCTTCCTTGAGTCTTTTTCCACTGTCTCAGAGGAGGATGTGTCGCTGTTGATCTCCTCTTCTCCCTCTACCACTTGCCCTCTTGACCCCATTCCCTCCCATCTCCTAAAACCTCTAGCTCCTACTATAATCCCTACGCTTACACACATTTTTAACTCCTCCCTCTGCTCTGGAACCTTTCCATCCTCCTTCAAACATGCAACAGTCATACCATTACTCAAAAACAGCAAGCTTGACCCTACCTGTCTTTCTAACTATCGACCTGTCTCCCTCCTGCCTTTTGCCTCTAAACTACTTGAACGTCTTGTATTCTCTCGCTTGCTCCATTTTCTCAACACTTATTCTCTCCTAGACCCTCTACAATCTGGCTTCCGCACTGCTCACTCCACGGAAACAACCCTCACTAAAATAACTGACGAGCTCCATGCTGCCAAAGACAGAGGTCATTACACTCTGCTCATATTACTCGACCTCTCTGCAGCATTTGACACCGTGGACCACCCTCTTCTCCTCCACATTCTCCATACTCTAGGTATTCGGAACAAAGCTCTATCCTGGATCTCATCCTACCTCTCCCATCGTACTTTTAGTGTCTCTTCTGCTAACACCTCCTCCTCCTCTATTGATCTCTCTGTGGGGGTACCCCAGGGCTCTGTCCTGGGACCTCTTCTCTTTTCTCTGTACACACTCTCTCTAGGTGACCTAATAACATCTTTTGGGTTTAATTATCACCTCTATGCCGACGACACACAAATATACTTTTCAACACCTGACCTTACACCTGCTGTACAAACCAAAGTTTCTGAATGTCTCTCTGCTATATCATCCTGGATGGCCCTCCGACGCCTTAAACTCAACATGGCTAAAACAGAGCTCCTCATACTTCCTCCCAAACCTGGCCCTAATACCTCCTTCCACATTACTGTTGGAACTACAATCATTCACCCAGTAGCCCAAGCACGCTGCCTAGGGGTCACGTTCGACTCCTCTCTCACATTCGCCCCTCACATTCAAAACATTTCTAAAACTTGTCGCTTTTTCCTCCGCAATATAACTAAGATACGCCCTTTCCTCTGTTGTTCGACTGCTAAAACTCTGACTCAGGCCCTCATTCTCTCCTGTCTTGATTACTGTAACCTCCTGCTGTCCGGCCTTCCTGCCTCTCACCTGTCTCCCCTACAATCTATCCTAAATGCTGTTGCCAGAATCACTCTACTCTTTCCTAGATCTGTCTCAGCATCTCCCCTCATGAAATCCCTCTCCTGGCTTCCGATCAAATCCCGCATCTCACACTCCATTCTTCTCCTCACTTTTAAAGCTTTACATTCTTCTGCCCCTCCTTACATCTCATCCCTAATTTCTCGGTATGCACCATCCAGACTCTTGCGTTCTTCTCAAGGATGTCTTCTTTCTACCCCCTTTGTATCTAAAGCCCTCTCCCGCCTTAAACCTTTTTCACTGACTGCCCCACATCTCTGGAATGCCCTTCCCCTCAGTACCCGACTAGCACCCTCTCTATCCACCTTTAAGACCCACCTTAAGACACACTTGCTTAAAGAAGCATATGAATAGCACTGTGGATATTCTAAACACGATACATAATGCTTGACCCCCTGCAGACGCACTTACCAGAACTCCCTCCTACTGTCTCTGTACGTTCTCCCTACCTACCAATTAGACTGTAAGCTCCTCGGGGCAGGGACTCCTCTTCCGAAATGTTACTTTTATGTCTAAAGCACTTATTCCCATGATATGTTTTTTATATTATCTGTTATTTATTTGATTACCACATGTATTACTACTGTGAAGATCTATGTACACTAATGGCGCTATATAAATAAAGACATACAATACAATACAATACACACACACACAGATACAGACACACTGATACACACACACACACACACACCCACCCACTAATACACACACACACACACACACACACACACACACACACACACACACACACACACACACACACACACACACACACACACTGATTCACACACACACACACACACACACACACACACACACACACACACACACACACACACACACACACACACACACACACACACACACACACACACACACACACACACACACACTGATTCACACACACACACACACACACACACACACACACACACACACACACACACACACACACACACACACACACACACACACACACACACACACACACACACACACACACACACACACACACACACCCACTGATTCACACACACACACACACACACACACACACACACTGATTCACACACACACACAGACCCACTGATACACACACACACACACACACACTGAAACACACACACACACACACTGAAACACACACACACACACTGAAACACACACACACACTGAAACACACACACACACACACACACACACACACACACACACACACACACACACACACACACACACACACACACACACACACACACACACACACACACACACTGATACACACACACACACACACACACACACACACACACACACACACACACTGACACACACACACACACACACACACAGATACACACACACACACACACACACACACACACACACACACACACACACAGATACACAAACACACAGAGATACACATACACACACACACACACATACACACAAATACACACACACAGATACACATACACACACACACACACACACACACACACACACACACACACACACACTGATACACATACACATACACACACACACACACACACACACTGATACACATACACACACACACACACACACACACACACACACACACACTGATACACATACACACACACACACACACAGATAAACACACCCACACACACCCACTGATTCACACACACACACACACACACACACACACACACACACACACAAAGCTGTGAGCGCCGGAGGGGCAAAGGTGGGAGCGCCGGGGGGGGGGGGGGGCAAAGGTGGGAGCGCCGGGGGGCAAAGGTGGGAGTGCCGATGGGGCAAAGGTGGGAGCGCCGGGGGGCAAAGGTGGGAGTGCCGATGGGGCAATGGTGGGAGCGCCGGGGGGGCAATGGTGGGAGCGCCAGGGGGGCAAAGGTACAAGGTGGTACAAAGGTAGGCGCACCCCCGCTACCACCTCCTATTACCCCCCCTGGCTGGGACCCGGGACAGAAAGGGGACACTCACCGCGAACAGAGGAGCCGGGAGCGGGAAGACACTTGTGCTCTGCACAAAGCGGAAGTCCCGCCCCCGGCTTCCTCTGACCTGCCTGCAACCAATCCCCTGCGGGCCGGCCGGCATTCTAAGTCCCGCCCCCGGCATTCTCCTTCATTCAGTCTCCCCGGCAGCATTCACACACACACATAGAAAATACTTACCGGCCGCCGCATTCTCCTCACCGCCGCTGCCCCGCAATACCGGGACCAGGGACAAAAATCGGGACATAACCGGGACGGAGCTAAAATCGGGACAGGGCAGAAAAAAACGGGACTGTCCCGGCAAAACCGGGACGAATGGTCACCCTACTTACAGACTATTCACTTGAGTGGACCATAAAGTGTCTTATAGAGGGAACTCTAAGGTGTCTTAAGATGCATTAAGATATATTATGTATGTAAATATTTATTTATATAGCGCTTTATAAGAGAGGCAATACAGTACAGAGAATTATAGTACAATAAGTGCAACAAACAAAATCAGACAATAGGAAAGGAAATCCCTGGCCTGCAGAGCTTACAGTCTTAATGCTAGATCCATGGAACTCTGTTGTGTTTATGCTAATAACGGTACATTCCTGAAATTGGTACCTGACCCTGTGTGGTAGGCAGAGACACAGGGGCAGTGCCTGCCAATATCATAAAGAGCAGTGCACTTCCTATTTAGTAGAAGTGTGTGTCAGAGTTAAGAGTTCAGTCCAGAGTTAGAGTCTGCTGAGTCTGTCACCTGGCTGGCCCAGGGTGACAGAGAGAGCCTATATCAATTGGCCGTTGGAGAAGGGGAGCCATCAGCCTCTGAGTAGAGCTGATGCAACCTTAGTTAGGGAGGTGGACCAATTCCTCTCACCCTGTTTAGGGGGCGAGGGAAGAGCTAGCCCCACCCTGGGTGCCCTTGACCTGGGGTGGTGGCAGGGACACAGAGACCATCCTGAGGGAGAGCAGTCCTGTGTGGAGGAAGACACCCTGTACCTGATATATAGTCTTGTTGCTGCTATTCTGCTGCTGTGAATAAAGAGCTGCGGCTGCTTTTAAAGATATACAGTGTGAGACTGGAATCTCTCATCCCCGAGGGGGGGGGGGGACTCTCTGGAAGGATTCCACCCGTATTCCTGGGGCTCAGAGATGGAGGCGCTGCACCATTACATACATAGTTACATAATAGATGAGGTTGAAAAAAGACGTACGTCCATCAAGTTCAACCTATGCTAAATTCAGACAACAGATACTTACTTATTGATCCAGAGGAAGGCAAACAAAAAACCCCATTAAGGGGAAAAATTAATTCCTTCCTGACTCCAAGAATTGGCAATCGGATTAATCCCTGGATCAACATCCTTCCCATATATACTTATTTGGTATATCCCTGTATACCTGTCCCATCTAAAAAGATGTCCAACCTTTTTTTGAACAAATCTATTGTATCTGCCATCACAGTCTCCATGGGTAATGAGTTCCACATTTTAACTGCCCTTACTGTAAAGAACCCTTTCCTTTGTTGCTGGTGAAATTTCCTTTCCTCCAACCTTAAGGGATGGCCCCGAGTCCTTTGTACTGCCCGTGGGATGAATAGTTCTTTTGAAAGCTCCTTGTATTGTCCCTGAATATATTTGTATATAGTTATCATATCCCCTCTTAGACGCCTCTTTTCTAATGTAAATAAATCCAATATAGCTAGCCTCTCCTCATAAGTTAGAATGTCCATCCCCTTTATTAATTTGGTGGCTCTTCTCTGCACTCTCTCTAGTTCCAAAATGTCTTTTCTTAGGATTGGTGCCCAAAATTGTACTCCATATTCAAGGTGTGGTCTTACTAATGCTTTGTAAAGGGGCATAATTATGTCTACTTCCCTTCCATCAATTGCCCGTTTGATGCAAGATAAGATCTTGTTTGCCTTTGCAGCTACTGCATGACATTGGGCACTATTGCTAAGCCTGCTGTCTACAAGCACCCCTAAATCCTTCTCCATCAAGGATTCCCCCAATATATCTCCATTTAATTTGTAAGTCGCCTTTTTATTCTTGCATCCCAAATGCATAACCTTACATTTATCTGTATTAAACCTCATTTGCCATTTACCTGCCCACGTTTCCAGTCTCTCCAAGTCCTTCTGAAGAGAAATTTCATCCTGCTCTGATAAGACGGAGGCATTCACCCCAGAAACCTGATCCTGTCATCCCCCATACCATCGCGGGAGACTCAGGCCCCCCTGTTGCCAGCAGGTATGCACCACACTCAGGCACGTAGCCAGACCCTAGTACAGAGGAGGGGGGCCCGATCTGCGATTGGCCCAGGGAAGGGGGGCTACATTGGGAATCGATGTTATTTTTCTTCATATTAATGGGTATCCTCAAAGCGAATGATATGCCAAAATGACGTCCATTAGCAAAACTACAATTGTTTCTTCACTTTTTCTGCTTGATCAATAGGGTGACCAGATTTCGAAAATGAAAAACCGGGACACCTTAAAAAATAATTTATTAAACAAATTACATCACGTGACACCCCCTGTTGCCATGACAACAAGACACTCTGATGCCCCTGCAGTGTTAGTGTGTATAGAGGTGGGGGCTTTGCTTGGGCCCTTCAACTCTTACAGCCAGGGCATTATTGGCCAGGAATGCCCAGTTCGGAGGGGATTACTACTTCAAAATGTATTTGATTCGTAACAACATCAAAAAACTCTAATACCAATAACTAACAACCACAGACAATGATAATCTAAACCATCAAATAAAATGTCTACGGCCCTTGTTCAAGCATGTTTGCGGTACTTACCAGATAAATCAGTGCCTGCAATCCACGACTGTATCCGCCTCTCCGAGCGTCTGAAAGCAACCCAGCGTTCCTGGTGTGTGGCTGAAGAGGTGAGGGACTCCCTCCTCTCAAACGGAAAAGAAGAGCAAAAAATAGAGTTGGAACATACCTATCATACAGGGATGAGAGAGAGAGACAGAGAATGAGAGAGAGACAGAGAATGAGAGACAGAGAATGAGAGAGAGACACAGAGAGAGAGAGAGACAGAGAATGAGAGAGAGACAGAGAGAGGGACATAGGGAGAGAGAGACAAAAGTAATGTACTGTATAACCATTATACCGTACCCCCTAGTATTCGTGTAATCATTGTCCCACACCCCCTTTTACTCACGCTTTGGCAATACTGAAATGTTCTTTTGACAGAGACACACAGAGAGAAACAGAGACACACAGAGAGAGACAGAGACACAGAGAGAGAGACAGAGACACAGAGAGACACACAGAGAGAGACAGAGACACACAGAGAGAGACAGAGACACAGAGAGAGAGAGAGAGACACACAGAGAGAGAGAGAGACACGGGCCTATTTAGTAAGCGTCGATAAGGCTGCGTCTATAGTATTTCAGACGGAGGGAAGGCACACACGCTGCAATACACTTGCTGAAGCCTGAGCTTTTTTATGGCTTTGCAGGGTATGCAGCGGGTGCGATTGGGGGCGTGGCAATAAATATTTGGAGGCGTGGCAATAACGTTCCGGCGCGGACGTCACTTTCCTACCTCACATCCCGATCCACCGGCATTTTTTCAGATGCAGCATCTGAAGCACTGTGCAGACAAGAAGAAAAATGCACACAATGCGCACCAGAGATTAAAATATAGTAAATTATTTATTAATAAAACAAGAAATAACCGAGGAGGATCCAACCCCACCTCAGTACTTTCTTCTCGTTGCTATTGCCACACTATACGTCCTGACGCCGGAAGGGAAGTTGGTACGCGACCAAGACGAGACACCGGATTTACAGTGGCACCACAACATACCACAGATTGCTGGAGGACCACACTGCGAGGGGCGCAGCCTATCGAGTTTCCCGGTCATCGTCCAAAGTCTGGAGCTGCGGAGTGACCACCGGATTACCACGGAGCCCGAGCCTGTCTCACACAATGCTTTTACCAAACGGATGTTTGTGAGTTTGCTATTTTTATCTTGTCCAGGAAATGAAATTGTTAAACCGAATTTACACATGGAGCGGGCGCTTTCTCTTCTTTTTTTTGTTTAGATATCTATCGAGGAGGTGGTTGTTTCCCTGAAGAGAGCGGCCAGGGCTCCAGAGGACGCCCGAATTGGATCCTTTTATGATTGAGTTATAACATAGCTATTAGAGCTAGGTTTCTGGACTTTTATTGTGTTTAGGCATAGTGTTTATTATTATTTTATTACAGCTACTTTTTAGTAATTGCACTGTTATTAATTCTGACCACTAATTCTCACTGCCATTATAATCTCTCTCTAGCCACAACCAAATTGCTATATCAGCTATATTATTTATTGGTTATACCAGGGGAGCACAAACTTTTGCAGCTCGCCCCCCTGCCGGTGCTCGCGCCCCCCCCCTTACCTTGATGCGGCGTCATGTGACCTGCAGCGGCATTTGACGAGGGTGACGTCACATGACCCCGCAGCGTAATTTAACATACTGTGCTATATCTATGCACACACAGCTGTCTCTAGGCATAAAACACTTCCCCCCGGGGGAAGGACCAGCACAGATAACATTCCAAGAGACACTGTTTTTAAGTATACCTTTTGCTTGCTTCATTCATTGTAACATCGCCGGAAGAAGAGATCAGTGTATCTCGAAAGCTCGCACGAATAAAAGCATTTCGTTAGCCACAGAACGGTATTATCTATTTATTTTTTGATTATTGAAGCTCGGCTAACACGGTACTGATACCTCTATATATATATATTGCGCGCGCACACACACACATAACGTTTTATCCAACTTTTTCATTTATCATTTGTAGAGAAAATGAACAATGTCGCCAGAAGTGCTATTTTTCAAAATGTAACATCTCTACTAATTAGTGTAAAATGATACTTCATATAAAGCAGGTTATGGGACCCATTATAAAATGACCTTCATGTTTCTTATCACATACCAGTATATGGATACTTTCTATTATCACAAGCTGCTAACATGTGACAGGGCTCAGAGTCTGAGCCCAGAATGTGACATACAGAACATTCTCATTCTAAATTTCAAAAAATATTGTGTTGATTTCTGACCTGACTGCCGTGGTTACAGCTCAACCACTCTGTTCTACTGTATGTCACCACTTTCTGCCACAACCAGCTGACGGTGGATCTGCAAGGAGTTCAACGCTTATTGGCATCACATCTGTTGCTTGGTTGACGTATCATTTCTCCAGCTTTTTATTGTATTGTTTTTAAATAGATTATATTTATTTAGTTGAATAGATATTTATTTAGTTTAATAGATATTTATTTAGTTTAATAGATTATATTTCTAAGTTTAATAAGTTATATTTCTTAGTTTAATAAGTTATATTTCTTAGTTTAATAAAATATATTTCTTAGTTTAATAAGTTATATTTCTTAGTTTAATAAGTTATATTTGTTAGTTTAATAAATTATATTTCTTAGTTTAATAAGTTATATTTCTTAGTTAATAGATTATATTTGTTAGCACAGTAGATTATATTTACTAGTATTTAAGTCTCCCCCTCAGTGCCCCATTAGGACCCGTGCGCATATTTCACATCTTTTCGGAGTCGCTTATTTTTTAGACCCTCGGAGCCGAAACCTAAAGGGGTCAGCTAAGAAAGTTCGGATCAAGAGGAGCCGCACAGCTTAAAGACAGAACATTTCCAAGGGAGATGGAGACAATTTGGGTAAGATCTGATTAAAGGACATCCTTTGAGGAAGGAAAGGGTGACAGGGGAGTCTAAGAGGGGGGTGAGAGAGCAAGGTGGTGTGTCAGATTGGGGCAGAGCAAGAGAACGCAAAAATGATGGGGATTTGCTGCACACCAAAAAAAAACAATAAGTAGTGATACTTTTACCGGTGCCCCTTAGTCTCAGGGAAGACCGGCATTTCGTCCAATGGATACAATATGATTGATGGGAAAGGGCACACGGATTTGAATAAAAAAAGATAATTTATTGTGCCACAGACTACAATGTTTCGGCTGCTGGCCTTTCTTTGCTGGATTTAGTGGGTTTAGCCACTTTACCTGAGAAAGACCAGCAGGCCGAAATGTTGTTGTCTATGGCAGTGCAAGAGAAAACAGGTTGGGGGGGGTGGGTTCTCGCAAAGTCGCCGACCCATGGGTGAGTGTCCCCGGTGGAAACTAGTCCTGGACCCCGGGAAAGCTGTCTGTGGCCCATACAAGCTGAGTAACATGTAAAAAGGACACATGTATGTTCAGAATGAGTTAGCATGGTATTTTGAGAGGCACCATAGCAGGTCAGTGCAAGTCAGTGCAGAGCACTGCAAGGTCAGTCAATATGAGGAAGGGTCCGATGGAGGAGTTGGAGGGTCCCAGAATATCTCTTAAAGCAGGGGTGCGCAAATCAAGGGGCACGACATTTTCTTGGGAGGAGGGGCTCGGCGCTTACAGAGGCCCCTCGCTCTTCCCCACAGCATTTAAATTAAATGCCGGAGATCGCTTGCAAGGCCTCTGTAAGTTCCCTTTCCTTGTCTCCGGCGGCTTCTGGCGACAGCAATGTGGCGTCACATGATGTGGCATTGCCATAGCAACGTGATATCACATGACGTCGTTACATCAGAACGTCGGAGACAAGGTGGGGAAGGTGGAGGGGGGAGCAGGGGGAAAAGGTTGTGCAACCCTGTCTTAAAGCATTGCCTTGCATACAGATCAGAGGCCAAGAATGGATATGGATATCCGATGTGAAGCCGGAAATAAGACAGAAAAGACCGTTTCGGGGGAAGAAGGTGAGTGATGAAATAGCCGTCACTGTGTAACTCTTCCAATTACCTGCAACTTCATGCAGAGAAATAGCAACGCTTGTTTTTAACGTGCTAAGCGCCTAATGGGGAATTCAACTGCTGAGAAGTTAAGGGAGTTACTAACCCAAACTCAGCGACGTTTCTGTGTCTCTGTGATAACTCCCCCAGGACATGCCTGAAAACCAGAGGTAACTCAATGTATTTTTGATAAATAGAAACATGACCTTCTGGGGAGGGGTATATAATGGGTACTGGGCCTGGTGAGGTGGGTATAACGAGTACTGGGCCTGGGGAGGGGCGTATAACAGGGTACTGGGCCTGGGGAGGTGGGTATAACGGGTATTTGCCCTGTGGAGGGCGGTATAACGTGGTATTGGGGATGGGGTATAAGTGGCACAGGAGCTCTTGCGATACAGAGTATCACTGTCCCTGGTTACAAACACTTCATGTCTCCTGCAGATCAGGACACACACGAAGGTGGTGCCCTTTGTGCCACCAGACGACGAGGCGGGCTACGAGGCGGACGACGAGGCATACGACAAAGCGGGCGTCAAGTGGAACAATGAGGTGGGCTACAAGGCGGCCGATGACGCAGACGTGGTGTACGATGACCAAGGAGCATACGACAGGTGTGGCCGGATCTGCTGCTTCACCTTTTTTAGGCGGAGGAGAAGACCCCGGGAGCAGGTAGGAGAATACGAGAGGTGCGGACAGATCTGCTGCTTCACCTTTTTTAGGCGGAGAAGAAGCCAGGTGCAGGTAGCAGAGGAGCCAGGGCGTAGATACAGGGGTATTCTAGGGGCCCTGAGAAGTTGGTTTGACCGCAGGAGAGGCAGATAAGATCAGGAAGGCTGAGGGAGGGGCAGGTACTAGAGGGAGATAGGGATATTGGGCGTGAGAGGGTGAGAGAGAACAAGGAGCAGGGCCAGAGCACGGGTTTCATGCGCCCGAGGCAAAACTTAAAATTTGTGCCCCAGTTGTATAAAAAATAATAAGATAAATAAAATAATAAAATAAACAGTGGCGTAGATATCGGGGCTGCAGGGGGGTGCGACCGCACCCCAGCGCAACGCAAAATAAAAATAAAAGGGCGCCAAAATACTGGATAAAAAAAAGAATAATAATTTAAAAAAAAAGATAAATAAATAAAATAATAAGAGGAAAAAATAATAATGATTATTAATGCGCCCCTAGGACCTCTGCGCGCTAGGCGACCGCCTAATGGCCGGCCGGCCCTGCGAGGTATGCGGGAGGAAAAGGGGTGAATGGGATAGATATGCAGGGGGATGGGGGAGCAGGTGAGTTATACACAGGGGCACAAGGGCCCCATCACCCGCATCTCTATATACTGAGTGTGCCCCTGTGTATAACAACGCTGATCTGTGCTGCTCCATCTGATCTCACTGCGCAGTGATCCAGGGACCATCCGATCGCCATTTAATGGGGTCAGGAAGGAATTTTTTTCCCCCATTGCACAGCAGGGGTTATGTTTCGCCTTCCTCTGGATCACAGCAACAAACTGCCCTTTGTGCATGAATTATCAGTGAGATCTTTATACACCCTGCATTGGTCTTCACCCCTTTGCTGCCGGAGGGGCCTGCAATGCATTGCTCTGCGTGTTACTATATCGCTCTGCAATGTGCTGCAGGCCCCTCCCAGCAAAGAGATTCATTATTTCAATAAAATACTCTCTTTAATCAAACCTATGTGTAGTGTCTTTTCTATCCGTTGTATCTATTGCTAACAGTTCAGTGATTCTTCCCCAGGACGCTGCACTAGTGTCACGCTGCCAAGCCCAGGTGTGAGGGAGATTTATAGGGTCACATATACACTTCTGCCAAAACACGAGTGCAAACAGGAAGCCCCTCTGGTCTCATATATTTTATTACACAAAACGGTATCTAAAAAGGTAAAAATAACATACATGGGATTCTGCTACAAATATCTCTCTAATTACAAACCAATTAGCAAATCATTCAGATTAGTCGAGCGAAAAGAAAGGGTTAAGTATCTCATGTACAGTATATGCAGTGTAGGCTGTTCTGCAGCATTACATGCAGGGGACAACGTTTAGGGGATATAAGTAATGCTGATCTCAGAGCTGACCGGCTGACCTGCTCTACCGGCTGACCGGCTGACCTGCTCTTCTGGCTGACCTGCTGACCTGCTCTACTGGCTGACCGGCTGACCTGCTCTACCGGCTGACCGGCTTCTCTTCTTTCAGCTAAATGACCTGAATTGTGGCCCCTGTATCTCCCAATTAAACGTTTTATTGGCATATTCTTGTTTGACTCGTTCTATACAGACATTTTCTATATATTCATTGTGGGATTTGATAACATCTGTAAGATCTCTCAGAATATCACATTCTGTACGTTTGTGTTGAAGATTTTTCCATTCTCAATTTACTTAATATTAGTTTTTGGCATCAATTATTTATATCGAGCCCAAAATACCTTTATACAGAATGCTGTTCCATTTAGCCCACAAATGCTGCTTCATTAAAGCCCATGGGTGGCACTTTATGCATTCTCAAACTTTTAGGCAACATCCCTAATTTCCAAAAGTGGGATTAAATCTGTACATATTTAAATGGTTAATTTTCTTACTCAGACTCCTAAATCCCTCCCCAAATATATCCGTTTCACATAAAAGTGTGTGCGCTTCTCCTTCCGCCTAACTGGCACGTCGTCCTTACGGGCGCCACTCCTTGCAACTCCACGCTGCCCTCCAGTGGCAAAAGAAATAAGATACATTTACTATACTCGTCTGGCAGCTGCTCCCGTATAAGGTGGGTAACTCTGTATTAGGGGTCTTGGTAGACTATATTTTATACTTATGTCGGATAGATGAGGAATTAATATTCCTAACGGGTTATTGTGAGAGGCCTTAGATCTTATCCTATATGCACGCAGCCCTCGCCTCTCTGACCTTGAACACGTACTTCAATCTGATTTTTGAGACTTGAAACTGGATTTCCCAAAACAAACTGATTTTAAACACTGACAAGACTGTAACAATGGTATTTGGGACCAGAGCTAAATTGCTAAAGCTACCAATGACAGAGCTTCAGATAAAAAACAGCTCTAAAACCATCCTAGCCCCTGTTACTTGTTTGAAATATCTGATCATTCAACTCCCATTTAACATTTGGGTTGCACATTGATACCCTGACATCCAAATCCTATGCCAAACTAGGTGTACTTTAAAGGAACAAATCCTCCCTAAGGCCCTCATGCAGTAAGCAGCGATAAGCCACTTATCACCAGCTTATCGCCAAAAAAGCCACACTGATACACACACACACACACACAGATACAGACACACTGATACACACACACACACCGCGCCCTGATGGCAGGGGTGGAGGCGTGGGGCTCCTGCTCTCCTCTGTCTGCCGTTACCGAACCCTTCCTATTCCCCCCTCTCTTGCTTTTCCCTCCTTTGAGGCTCACACTGTCCAGATCTTCTCTCCTCTCCCTGTTCATGTGGCGGTCATCTATCGCCCACCTACCTCTACTCATCCCCCTTCTGCCTTTCTCTCTCACTTTGAATCCTGGCTCTCTTTCTTTCTCTCCTCAGACTCCCCTGTTCTTCTCCTTGGGGACTTCAATTGCCACATTGATGACCCCTCTCTCTCTTGGGCTTCCCGCTTTCTTTCTCTTACCTCTTCTTTTGGCCTTCAACAGTGGACTGCAGCCAGCACCCACAAGGATGGCCACTACTTAGACCTGGTTTTCACTAAAAACTTCTCTCTCTCTGATTTCTCCATTTCCCCTTTTCCTCTCTCTGACCATCATCTCATCTCATTCTCTTTATCTCGCTTCTCCCCTTCTCCACCTCCATCTACCCCCCGGTTCTGCAGAAACCTGCGCTCTATACACTTACCTGACTTTGAGTCCACTTTACACTCCTCCCTCTCCTCTCTCAGCTCTGCTACAGACCCTGACAACCTGGTCAGAAAGTACAACTCTGTCTTGTCCTCATCTCTTGATCTACATGCCCCGCTTTCTCTCTGCCGCCCTCGCCCTTCTAACCCTAGACCCTGGCTAAATTCCCACACGCGCATGCTGCGTTCCTCCACTCGTTCCTCTGAACGCCTCTGGAGGAAGTCTCACACTCTCGCAGACTTCCTTCACTACAAATTTATGCTATCCTGTTTCAACTCTGCCCTCTCGCAAGCTAAACAAGCCTACTTTTCTGCACTAATAACATGCACAAGTCTAACCCACGCCGACTGTTCTCTGTCTTTGATACTCTACTCAAACCACCCTCAGCTGCCTCTCCTTCCTCCATCTCCGCTCAGGACTTTGCAGACTATTTTAAGGAAAAGGTGGAATCCATACGGCAGAACATCCCCTGTTTCTTCCCCCCATCCTACACCTCTTCCTAACTCTCCTCCTGCCTTCCTTGAGTCTTTTTCCACTGTCTCAGAGGAGGATGTGTCGCTGTTGATCTCCTCTTCTCCCTCTACCACTTGCCCTCTTGACCCCATTCCCTCCCATCTCCTAAAACCTCTAGCTCCTACTATAATCCCTACGCTTACACACATTTTTAACTCCTCCCTCTGCTCTGGAACCTTTCCATCCTCCTTCAAACATGCAACAGTCATACCATTACTCAAAAACAGCAAGCTTGACCCTACCTGTCTTTCTAACTATCGAC